>NC_044038.1:129956943-130120799 GCF_901765095.1 Microcaecilia unicolor
CCCTCCCATTCTGTTGCCACGCGACCAAGGGGTGCGACGTCTCGTTGGTTAACGGTCCACAGGCGGCACAGGTGCGGAGGAAAGGCGATTACAGTGTGCCATGGAGCAACGCAAAAGTAAGACTTTAACCTTGTGTGAAAGAATAGAAGTGCTGAAGAAATTAAAAAACGGGCAGAGCCAGGCATCTATTGCCCGAGAATATGGCGTGAACCCCAGTCAAATTTCGCGAATCTCGAAGCGGGAACACCAGCTTCTGGGAGACTGGCGAAGCAACAGAAACCCACAACGGAAACGTAAGCGGGCGGGAAAGGCTGAGGAGGTTGAGGAGGCTCTCCTTCGGTGGTTTTCACAGGTCAGGAGCAGACAGTTTCCTGTAAGCGGTCCGCTGCTCATGGAGAAAGCTGGCCAGTTAGCTGGCTGTCTTGGGCTAAATGACTTCAAAGCCACTGTCGGGTGGCTGGAAAGGTGGAAAAGAAGGAACAATATCACATTTAAGAAGCAGCACGGTGAGAGGCAGGATGCTGATAACTCGGGGGCTGAAAATTGGGTGGTGTCGGTCCTTCCTTCCATCCTGAACGAGTATGCACCTCGGGACATTTTCAACGCCGATGAAACCGGCCTCTACTGGCGGGCCATTCCTGATGGCACACTGGCATTCAAGCAGGCCACACCTACGGGAAGCAAAGCGTCCAAGGAACGACTGACCATCCTCCTATGCTGCAATATGGATGGGGGTGAGAAGCTGGAACCCCTGGTCATCGGGAAGAGCAAACAGCCCCGTTGCTTCAAGAACGTGAAGCGGCTCCCTGTGTCATACCGGGCGAATGCCAATTCGTGGATGACTGGGGACCTTTGGAAGCAGTGGCTAAAGGATTTAAACACCAGAATGAGGGCACAGAAGCGTCCCATTTTGCTGCTCTGCGACAATTCTGCTGCTCACAATGCTCCTGCCAGGCTGTCTCATGTTAAGCTGGTCTTCCTGCCTCCAAACACTACCTCGCTGATCCAACCATTGGATCAGGGCATCATAGCCAATTTTAAAGCCCATTATCGTGCTCTTCTTCTAAGGCGTCTGATGGGCCTTATGGACGGACAGACTGGTGATAACAAACGTGCCATTGAACTGGCTCGTTCTCTGTCCCTGTTGGATTCCCTGCACCTGCAGAAAGAAGCCTGGAATCGGGTCACACAGGCAACCATCATCAAATGCTACAGGCGGGCACGCTTTTTCAAGGATGCGGGCAGGGACCAAATGGATGCAGCCATGGCCAGCGTGGCAGATCAACAAGCTGCTGACATCCCAGCCGGTGTTAGCAAACAGCAGTTCCACCGATACGTAGCTGTCGATTGCAGTATACAGACAGCCGGTGACAGCACGGATGTCGAGCTCTGCGCCTGCAAGCAGGCAACGGCCACCGATGAAGCAAGCGATCAGATGAGCAGCGAGGCACCGATCCAACAACCTCCTGCCACTTTCGCTACAGCACTGGAGGGTCTCAGCACCATTAGGGCCTACCTGGAGAACACTGGGTGTCAGAGCTATTAACGATTTTACCGTCTGGCAGACTTAATCTACGAAACCCAAAGACACCGTAGTGTGCAGAGGACTATCACTGACTATTTTAAGAAAGCCAAATAACAGAGACTGTATTGAGTGTACATTTAATAAACAGTAATGTTCATATGTTTATCAGATGTCAAGCTTCTTTGGCTCACAACGGTTAAGCGCACGCTCCTGTTAACTGCATCTATTTCTTCGGTCCCAGGCCCTTGCACTTAAGCGGATTGCACTGTATATATATATATATATATATATATATATATATATATATATATATATATATATATATATTATACACACATACTGTATATTATGGGTACTACTATTACTGCTACTTATCATTTCTATAGTGCTAGTTATGAACTATGAAATATGAACCATGATTAAGACCTGTAAAAGCAGGCCTTGAGTGATCAGAGCTCATGGTATGCTAGCACCTAAGTAAACACTATAAAACTTAGTTGTCCACCTTACAGCAGAGTCAAAAAAAGGGCAAAGACTATAAATCATGAGGCCCAGGGACTTATGATCTGATAAGACATTCCTACGTGCAAACGGGCCTGGGAAAGGTGCAATTATGGATGAACAAAGAATGTGAGATTTAGTGACGTGGGATAGATGGTAAGAACAGAATGATTTCTCAGGAAGATAAGTGCTAAAGCCTTGCTTAACACAAAAGGTATATAAACAGCTGTACCAGAGCATTACTTTGGGGAGAGAAGCAGAGGTAGACCACATGTTTGGGTCCCCTGCATCCCCCCATGAGAAACTAGCATTTGTAATTGCAAATTACTCTTGGTAAACAATAAAAAAGAATTGCCTTTCTCATTATCTTGTAGTTTTGGTTTCTTTTACTCCTTCCAGTAGAGAATGGCTGGTTTATGCTAATTTGGGAGGGGATACAAGCAGCCTAAAAACAATACATCTACATACATTACAAAATTAACATCTTGTAACAGAAAAAGGAAGATAAAGAAATCAAGGAAATAACATAAAGTTACAAATACCAAAAGAAAAAATGTTTAAAACTTCCTCCAAATATTTATTTATTAACCGCACAAGGCTGCACATAGGCATCTAGGCAGTATCCAGTCCACAAATAGAAAGAGGGGCAAGGCTGTATATAAGGAAACTTAGAATGCAAGAAATAAAGATAGCAAGGCAGTGATTAAACTTCTATGGGGTAACATAGTAGATGACGGCAGAAAAAGACCTGCATGGTCCATCCAGTCTGCCCAACAAGATAAACTCATGTGTGTACCTTACCTTGATTTGTACCTGCCTTTTTCAGGGCACAGACCGCACAAGTCTGCCCAGCAGTATTTCCCGCCTCCCAACCACCAGTCCCGCCTCCCATCACCGGCTCTGGCACGGACCGTATAAGTCTGCCCTCCACTATCCTCGCCTCCCAACCTCCAAACTCTCTTCCCCCACCTGCTCCGCCACCCAATTTCGGCTAAGCTTCTGAGGATCCATTCCTACTGCACAGGATTCCTTTATGCATATCCCACGCATGTTTGAATTCCGTTACCGTTTTCATCTCCACCACCTTCCGCGGGAGGGCATTCCAAGCATCCACCACCCTCTCTATGTGAAAAAATACTTCCTGACATCTTTTTTGAGTCTGCCCCCCTTCAATCTCATTTCATGTCCTCTCGTTCTACCGCCTTCCCATCTCCGGAAAAGATTTTTTTGCGGATTAATACCTTTCAAGTATTTGAACGTCTGTATCATATCACCCCTGTTCCTCCTTTCCTCCAGGGTATACATGTTCAGGTCAGCAAGTCTCTCCTCATACGTCTTGTAACGCAAATCCCATACCATTCTCGTAGCTTTTCTTTGCACCGCTTCCATTTTTTTAACATCCTTCGCAAGGTACGGCCTCCAAAACTGAACACAATACTCCAGGTGGGGCCTCACCAACGACTTGTACAGGGGCATCAACACTTCCTTTCTTCTGCTGATCACACCTCTCTCTATACAGCCTAGCAACCTTCTCGCTACGGCCACCGCCTTGTCACACTGTTTCGTCGCCTTCAGATCCTCGGATACTATCACCCCAAGATCCCTCTCCCCCTCAGTACTTATCAGACTCTCACCGCCTAACACATAAGTCTCTCGTGGGTTTCTACTCCCTAAATGCATCACTTAGCATTTCTTCGCATTGAATTTTAATTGCCAAACCTTAGACCATTCTTCTAGCTTCTTCAGATCCCTTTTCATGCTTTCCACTCCCTCCCGGGTGTCCACTCTGTTGCAAATCTTAGTATCATCCGCAAATAGGCAAACTTTACCTTCTAACCCTTTGGCAATGTCACTCACAAATATATTGAACAGAATCGGCCACAGTACTGATCCTTGAGGCACTCCACTACTCACCTTTCCCTCCGAGCAAACTCCATTTACCCTCTGTCGTATGTCCGTCAACCAGTTCCTAATCCAGTTCACCACTTCGAGACCTATCTTCAGCCCATCTAGTTTATTTAAGAGCCTCCTGTGAGGAACCGTGTCAAAAGCTTTGCTAAAATCTAAGTAGATTACGTCTATAGCACGTCGATGATTCAATTCTCCAGTTACCCAATCAAAGAATTCAATGAGATTCGTTTGGCACGATTTCCCTCTGGTAAAACCATGTTGTCTCGGATCTTGCAGCTTGTTGGCTTCTAGGAAATTCACTATCCTTTCCTTCAGCATGGCTTCCATTACTTTTCCAATAACCGAAGTGAGGCTTACCAGCCTGTAGTTTCCAGCTTCTTCCCTATCACCACTTTTGTGAAGAGGTACCACCTCCGCCGTTCTCCAGTCCCTCGGAACCTCTCCCGTCTCCAAGGATTTATTAAACAAATCTTTAAGAGGACCCGCCAGACCTCTCTGAGCTCCCTCAATATTCTGGGGTGGATCCCGTCCGGTCCCATGGCTTTGTCCACCTTTAGCTTTCCAAGTTGTTGATACACACTCTCTTCCGTGAACGGTGCTATATCCATTCCATTCTCAGGTGTACTTTTGCCAGTCCATCGCGGTCCTTCTCCAGGATTTTCTTCAGTGAAAACAGAACAAAAGTATCTATTTAGCAAATTGGCTTTTTCTTCATCATTATCTACATAGTGGTTCGCTGTATCTTTTAGTCATTCTTCTTTCACTAATATACCTGAAGAAAGTTTTGTCGCCCCTCCTTACATTTCTAGCCATTTGTTCTTCCGCTTGCGCCTTCGCCAGACGTACCTCTCTCTTGGCTTCTTTCAGTTTCATCCGGTATTCCTCCCCGTGTTCCTCTTCTTGAGATTTTCTATATTTCTGGAACGCCAACTCTTTAGCCTTTATTTTCTCAGCCACTTGCTTGGAGAACCATGTCGGTTTCCTTTTCCTCTTGGCCCTATTTATTACTTCTTTCAGCCTGGACCACTGCCCTTCCACTTCATGTTCGTCCTCCTAGCCCATCATCTCCTTCCTCAGGTATTCCCCCATTTTACTAAAGTCAGCACGCTTGAAATCCAGGACTTTGAGTTTAGAGTGGCCGCCCTCCACTTCAGCTGTTATATCAAACCAAACCGTTTGATGGTCACTGCTTCCCAGGTGTGCACACACTTGCACATTTGACACACTATCCCCATTTGTGAGCACCAGATCCAGCATCGCTCCCTCCCTCGTGGGTTCCGTCACCATCTGTCTGAGCAGAGCACTTTGGAAAGCATCCACGATCTCTCTACTTCTTTCCCATTTGGCAGACGGAACCTTCCAATCTACATCCGGCAGATTGAAATCTCCCATCAACAGAACCTCTTTTTTCTTTCCTAATTTTTGAATATCTGCGATCAGATCTTTATCTAGTTCCTCTAATTGTGTGGGGGGTCTGTAGACAACACCCACATGGACAGATGTTCTATCCTCTCTTTTTAAGGTGATCCATATCGCTTCTTCTTTTCCCCAGGTCCCTGTCATTTCAGTTGCCAAGATATCATTCCTCACATACAGAGC
This sequence comes from Microcaecilia unicolor, assembly GCF_901765095.1. NCBI lineage: Eukaryota > Metazoa > Chordata > Amphibia > Gymnophiona > Siphonopidae > Microcaecilia > Microcaecilia unicolor. Next base: position 129,962,480 of record NC_044038.1, read on the forward strand.
TACTCCTCCACCTTTACGACCCTCTCTATCCTTCCTAAATAGATTATAGCCTGGTAGATACACTTGGGTGGGTCCAACGCTGTAGGCTCTGCATTTCCTCCCTTGGAGACTAAAAAGGCAGTCAGCTGAGATAGATCATAAAAATATATTTCATTGATTGGTATTTTATAACACATTTACAAGGAGAGATTAAGCAGAAGCAGCCACCAATCTGGAGTACACGAGGTCTCAACAGAAGAAATTGCTGTCATCCCTTCTAAATGGGTCGTGATACATTTGGTAACATCTGGACTCTACAGTTCAAAAAGGAATTTTGATGATTGCGAAAAAAATCTTTTAGGACCCAATCATTATCTGGCTCCAATATAAAATGAGCAAGCAGTATGGCTAAAGAAGCCACCTCTTCCTCTCTTTCAATAAGTTGAGTCACATTCAAAACATCAAATTACTGTATACTACTTTGAGTGAATTCCTTCAAAAAGGCAGTAAATCCTAATAAATAAATAAAATAATAAATAAATGATGTATCGAGGTCAGAGACCACAGGTCTTGCTCTTACAGCTTCTCTTTTAGTAATAGAAGGAATATAATATGCTCTTGGGGGACAAGATTGTTCTGGAATTTTTAATATTTCTAAGAAATCGTGACATCCACCAATGGACTGTATTCTCCAGGTTTTCAAAGTTACTATTCATGACCACTATTTGTTGTTAGGTCTTAAAGGAATCTTCTAAATGTACCACTACAACATTCAGTGGTGGCACAGGGCTCTTTAATGGAAAACAAAGAGGCAAATTTTTGTGAAATAGAAAGTTCAAACTTAGCAAAAGCTTCCCAGAAAGAACTGTAAATGCTGGTTTTACTGCAAATATCTGGCCAATTGTCTCTCTTGTGTCACCCTGGTCTCACTCTAGGCAGAGTCTCCTCCAACTGCTTCCTCCACTTGGGCTGGCTTAGGAGTGATGATCTTTCCCGTCATTCCGACACTTCCCCTGGTGAGCTGACCCTGCTGCTGAGTCTCTGCTCACCACTGTGGGCTGCACCGGCTCTGCACAAACACGAAACTGGAGTGCTAGATTCACGAAACCTCTCTGCTCCTTCGGGCTCAAAGACATGTCAGCCACAAGCATGGAAGCTGGCGCTCCTTCCCTCGAACTTCCTTGCAGCGCAGCACTAGCTCTGGAATCTTGCTCATCACCGGTGATGAAATGGTCCGTAGGTCCAGAGATCGAAGGAACAGACACCACCGCAGAGTAGGTCCACATCTTACCTTTTCTTTTATCCATCAGGCAATAGAAACGAGAATATTTAGCAATAAGAATACAAAAAGAAAGGACCAACCAGACAAAACAGCTTTCCAGTGCTACCTTCCGGCCACCATCTTGCTCCTTTTACAATGCCTGAGTCTTGACATGCAGCACCACCTGCTGTTCCTCTACTGCTGCAGCAGTTTTTTTTAAACATAGTGGGGTCAATATTTAGCATTTTGCTCACTGCCGACGGCTTTATTCCCAGATATTCAAAGCTGGGACCTGTGCAAGATTCAGCTTTGAATATCTGGGTATTTTTAAGCTGGCTAACACATAGCTGCTTAAGTCGACATCCATCACTTAAGCGGCCATGGGTAACCACATAAATACAGGACAGACATTTATGTACTAATCCTGGCTGCTTAAAGTTCTGACTCCACCCCCAGAATGCCCTCAAGATAGCCGGCTTTGTATTTGGAGCTAACTGTGATATTCAGCGGCATTTAGCCAATTAAGTGCCGCTGAATATTGGCGGCTAGCCACAACCAAGTGATTTAACCGATCAGCAGCCGGCTAAATCGTTTTGAATATCGGGCAGTGTGATTATCCTTATTCACCAAATAAATCTTCAATTAATATTTGATCAAAATGGTTCTATGTGCCCTATTTAGGAGAACCAAGCCTTAGATCTCAATACAATAACTGGGGGAGGGGTGAGAACCTGATAAAATTCTCATGTGGTAGGGTTTAAGCAAATGAAAGTACTTCCTTCCTACAGATGATACTTTGCAAAGCCAGTTGCTGGGTAAATAATGATTCTCCATAGAAAATGACTTAGTTGCAAACTACTCTCCTATGTCTACTGTGTATGTGAGCTTCTCAAATGTGCATAGTTTAAGCTGAGTTTAAAAGACGTGTTCCTGGAGGAATAGTTAGGTCTGGGGAGAAAAGCAGCAACCGTAGATTCTATTTTCAAACAAATGCTGCTATTTTTCACCCACTTCAGCTACCCACACAAACAGCAGTTGCAAAGTACATGGCTGATTTGCAGTTTGTAGTAGATTATAATATCCTTGAAAGGAAAACAAAAAGGTGTTCAAGTGCCTGAGCTTTCAATTTCAAATAGAACCATTCTTTATACTTTACGCAATCTTTTCAAGTAGGCATCTTTTGTGGTCTTAATCTCATCTTTTTTGTTAGTTCTTTACAACTGCAAATTTATGGAGGCTAGACTAACTACTTGCTAGGAATCATGACAGTCAGAATTGTCATACAGGGTTCCAGGCATTCCAAAACCATTTATACTAGAAAATGATAGGGTACGACAGCATGTCAAATGTACAACCAATGGATCCAAAAAAAAGGGGGGGGTCCTCGCACAAATGGTGTTTCCCAAACGTACGTTACTTATGTCAGATGGGGGTGGGCCCAAGTCAGGGAAGGAGAGACGTCCTGAAGACTCGCAGTGATCAGATGTTCTTCTTGCCCGTGCAGTGCCTTCACAGAGAGGTGAGAGGCGCTGCGCGGGCCCGGTAAAGGGGAGGGGGGGCCCAGTGGAGGGGGGAGCAGCGGGAGCGGGGCACAGGGGCAGAGGATGGCGGGACGCAAGGACGCTCATAAAGGACGCTCCTGATGAGCGTTTTTGCCCCCCTCCCGATTTTTTTTTTTTACATTTCAGTTTGGAAGCCGGGCAGCCCTAACGAGAGGTACAGATCTCTCGTTAGCTTTCCGTTGGTTTTCCTGCGTTAGGGCAAGCGGTAAACTTTGATGCATCTCATTCCAATAGGGTTTCTAAACAATTTGCTCATCTGCATTCCGTTTTCGTTAGCTGCTGTCGTCTCCGGAAAAAGGCCTTTCATGCATGTCATGGTTTAAAACTTGTTCGTTAAAGGGTTGTAAAAGAGTCGTTAAAGTTTAGTGCATCTGGCCCTAAGATTCCTAATTGTCAACCCAATGTATGCTTCAAGCTTTCTGCTGGAAGTCTGTTCCAGATGTCTACCACCCTCTCAGTGAAAAAGTATTTTCTCACATATCTTATATGTTCCCCCCACCCCCACTCATAAGCTTCTTGAGCTTTCTAATCTATACAAAAAGCTACTTTCTGTTGCTTCATTGAAGTTTGCTAGATATTTAAATGTTTGTATTTCCCTAGTAGTAGTTGAATGCAGGTACCAGTACAGGAAGAAGCAGCAACAACTGCAAGAGTAGCACCAGGAAGGAAGTTCAGAGAGGGTCATGATCTGACAGGGCCAATGCAACGGATAAGGCAGTGCTTGGAATGTGGCAGCTTTTGCCGCCCTCCAAAGGTTTGCACCCCCTGCCACGCTTACTGGGTTGTGCCGGCCCTGGATGATATGGATGTGCAGATGGCTAAATGGTCTTTTTCTGCTGTTATTTTCTCTGTTTCTATAGAAGAGAGACATGCTACAAGATTTTCAGAGACCACATCATTTTGAGAGAGAATGATGACTCCATTCTGCCGTGCAAATAGCAGTATCATCAACAAACCCTTCAAGCCAACAGCATTACATTTGCTAGAATTATCATCACAATTATTTATGATTTATTGACCACATTTCAAGTAGGCATTCAGCCTGCAATAGCTTTGTCTTTTAAATCATCAGTCAATAGCTTCAACTGTGTAATTATTAGTCAGATTACTAAATATGCCTACCTCTTCCTGATGGCAGATAAGCTAAGAGATTTAATCATGTTATACCTCTTTTGAGAGAACATCACTGGCTTCCAGTTAATTACAAAATCCAAATTAAATTGTTAGAGATTGTTTTTAAAGTTATTTTGATTAAACAACCTGTATATTTGATTACCTATTCCAAACTCACTCTCATGTAAGGAAAGGAAAAGGGGATGGGATTTGATATACTGCCTTTATGTGGTCACAATCAAAGCAGTTTACATATTATATACAGTATTATATATGTACTAGTAAAAAAGGCCCATTTCTCACACAAATGAAACGGGTGCTAGAAAGGTTATCATGTAATAGCGATTATGTTGTTAAGGGAACCGTTAGGAGAAATGTTCTGTCATGATAAGTAATAATTGGGAAGGGTGTATAAAGCGAATGCTACATACCTGTAGAAGGTATTCTCCGAGGACAGCAGGCTGATTGTTCTCACTGATGGGTGACGTCCACGGCACCCCCTCCAATCGGAATCTTCACTAGCAAAGACGTTTGCTAGCCCTCGCGCGCCGATGCGCACCGCGCATGCGCGGTCGTCTTCCCGCCCGAACCGGCTCGTGTTCGTCAGTCCCGTATATAGCAAGACAAAGACAAGGGAAGACACAACTCCAAAGGGGAGGCGGGCGGGTTTGTGAGAACAATCAGCCTGCTGTCCTCGGAGAATACCTTCTACAGGTATGTAGCATTCGCTTTCTCCGAGGACAAGCAGGCTGCTTGTTCTCACTGATGGGATATCCCTAGCACCCAGGCTCACTCAAAACAACAAACATGGTCAATTGGGCCTCGCAACGGCGAGGACATAACTGAGATTGACCTAACATATTATACAACTAACTGAGAGTGTAGCCTGGAACAGAATAAAAATGGGCCTAGGGGGGTGGAGTTGGATTCAAACCCCAAACAGATTCTGAAGCACCGACTGCCCGAACCGACTGTCGCATCGGGTATCCTGCTGCAGGCAGTAATGAGATGTGAATGTGTGGACAGATGACCACATCGCAGCTTTGCAGATCTCTTCAATAGTGGCTGACTTCAAGTAGGCCACTGACGCTGCCATGGCTCTAACATTGTGAGCCGTGACATGACCCTCAAGAGCCAGCCCAGCCTGGGCGTAAGTGAAGGAAATGCAATCTGCTAGCCAATTGGATATGGTGCGTTTCCCCACAGTCACTCCCCTCCTGTTGGGATCAAAAGAAACAAACATTTGGGTGGACTGTCTGTTGGGCTGTGTCCGCTCCAGATAGACACCAATGCTCTTTTGCAGTCCTATGTGTGCAGCTGACGTTCAGCAGGGCAGGAATGAGGACGGGGAAAGAATGTTGGCAAGACAATTGACTGGTTCAGATGGAACTCCGACACCACCTTTGGCAAGAACTTAGGGTGAGTACGGAGGACTACTCTATTATGATGAAATTTGGTATAAGGAGCATGAGCTACTAGGGCTTGAAGCTCACTGACTCTACGAGCTGAAGTAACTGCCACCAAGAAAATGACCTTCCAGGTTAAGTACTTCAGATGGCATGAATTCAGTGGCTCAAAAGGAGGTTTCATCAGCTGGGTGAGAACGACATTGAGATCCCATGACACTGTAGTAGGTTTGATGGGGGGCTTTGACAGAAGCAAACCTCTCATAAAGCGAACAACTAAAGGCTGTCCCGAGATCGGCTTACCTTCCACACGGTAATGGTATGCACTGATTGCGCTAAGGTGAACCCTTACAGAGTTAGTCTTGAGACCAGACTCAGACAAGTGCAGAAGGTAGTCAAGCAGGGTCTGTGTAGGACAAGAGCGAGGATCTAAGGCCTTGCTGTCACACCAGACGGCAAACCTCCTCCATAAAAAGAAGTAACTCCTCTTAGTGGAATCTTTCCTGGAAGCAAGCAAGACACGGGAGACACCCTCTGACAGACCCAAAGAGGCAAAGTCTACGCACTCAACATCCAGGCCGTGAGAGCCAGAGACCGGAGGTTGGGATGCAGAAGTGTCCCTTCGTTCTGGGTGATGAGGGTTGGAAAACACTCCAATCTCCACGGTTCTTCAGAGGACAACTCCAGAAGAAGAGGGAACCAAATCTGACGTGGCCAAAAAGGAGCAATCAGAATCATGGTGCCTTGGTCTTGCTTGAGTTTCAACAAAGTCTTCCCCACCAGGGGTATAGGAGGATAAGCATACAGCAGGCCTTCCCCCCAATCCAGGAGGAAGGCATCCGATGCCAGTCGGCCGTGGGCCTGAAGTCTGGAACAGAACTGAGGGACCTTGTGGTTGGCTCGAGATGTGAAGAGATCTACCAAGGGGGTGCCCCACACTTGGAAGATCCGACGCACTACTCTGGAGTTGAGCGACCACTCGTGAGGTTGCATAATCCTGCTCAACCTGTCGGCCAGACTGTTGTTTACGCCTGCCAGATATGTGGCTTGGAGAAACATGCCGTAACGGCGAGCCCACAGCCACATGCTGACGGCTTCCTGACACAGGGGGCGAGATCCGGTGCCCCCCTGCTTATTGATGTAATACATGGCAACCTGGTTGTCTGTCTGAATTTGGATAATTTGGTGGGACAGCCGAACTCTGAAAGCCTTCAGAGCGTTCCAGACCGCTCGTAACTCCAGGAGATCTGTAGACCTTGTTCCTGGAGGGACCAGCTTCCCTGGGTGTGAAGCCTATCGACATGAGCTCCCCACCCTAGGAGAGACGCATCCGTAGTCAGCACTTTTTGCGGCTGAGGAATTTGGTAAGGGCGTCCCAGAGTCAAATTGGACCAAATCGTCCACCAGTGCAGGGATTCGAGAAAACTCGTGGACAGGTGGATCACGTGCTCTAGATCCCCAGCAGCCTGAAACCACTGGGAAGCTAGGGTCCATTGAGCAGATCGCATGCGAAGACGAGCCATGGGAGTCACATGTACTGTGGAGGCCATGTGGCCGAGCAATCTCAACCTCTGCCGAGCTGTGATCTGCTGGGACGCTCGTACCCGGGAGACGAGGGACAACAGGTTGTTGGCCCTTGTCTCCGGGAGATAGGCACGAGCCGTCCGAGAATCCAGCAGAGCTCCTATGAATTCGAGTCTCTGTACTGGGAGAAGATGGGACTTTGGATAATTTATCACAAACCCCAGTAGCTCCAGGAGTCGAATAGTCATCTGCATGGACTGTAGAGCTCCTGCCTCGGATGTGTTCTTCACCAGCCAATCGTCGAGATATGGGAACACGTGCACTCCCAGTCTGCGAAGCGCTGCTGCTACCACAGCCAGTCACTTCGTGAACACCCTGGGCACAGAGGTGAGCCCAAAGGGTAGCACACAGTACTGGAAGTGACGCATTCCCAGACGGAATCTGAGATACTGTCTGTGAGCTGGCAGTATCGGGATATGCATGTAAGCATCCTTTAAGTCCAGAGAGCATAGCCAATCTTTTTCCTGAATCATGGGAAGAAGGGTGCCCAGGGAAAGCATCCTGAACTTCTCTTTGACCAGATATTAGTTCAGGGCCCTTAGGTCTAGGATGGGACGCATCCCCCCTGTTTTCTTTTCCACAAGGAAGTACCTGGAATAGAATCCCAGCCCTTCTTGCCCGGGTGACACGGGCTCGACCGCATTGGCGCTGAGAAGGGCGGAGAGTTCCTCTGCAAGTACCTGCTTGTGCTGGAAGCTGAAAGACTGAGCTCCCAGTGGGCAATTTGGAGGCATGGAGGCCAAATTGAGGGCGTATCCTTGCCGGAATATTTGGAGAACCCACTGGTCGGAGGTTATAAGAGGCCACCTTTGGTGAAAAGTTTTCAACCTCCTCCCGACCGGCAGATCGTCCGGCACGGACACGTTGATCTCGGCTATGCTCTGCTGGAGCCAGTCAAAAGCTCGCCCCCTGCTTTTGCTGGGGAGCTGTGGGGCCTTGCTGAGGCGCACGCTGCTGACGAGAGCGGGCGCGCTGGGGCTTAGCCTGGGCCGCAGGATGTCGAGAAGGAGGATTGTACCTACGCTTACCAGAAGAGTAGGGAACAGCCCTCCTTCCCCCATAAAAACGTCTACCTGAAGAGGTAGGTGCTGAAGGCTGCCGGCGGGAGAATTTGTCGAAAGCGTTATCCCTCTGGTGGAGCTGTTCTACCACCTGTCCGACTTTTTCTCCAAAAATGTTATCCGCACGGCAAGGGGAGTCCGCAATCCGCTGCTGGATCCTATTCTCCAGGTCGGAGGCACGCAGCCATGAGAGTCTGCGCATCACCACACCTTGAGCAGTGGCCCTGGACGCAACATCAAAGGTATCAAATACCCCTCTGGCCAGGAATTTCCTACATGCCTTCAGCTGCCTGACCACCTCGTGAAACGGCTTGGCTTGCTCAGAAGGGAGCTGGTCCACCAAGTCCGCCAGCTTCCGCACATTATTCCGCATATGGATGCTCGTGTAGAGCTGGTAAGATTGAATCTTGGCCACGAGCATGGAAGAATGGTAGGCCTTCCTCCCAAAGGAGTCTAAGGTTCTAGAGTCTTTGCCCGGGGGCGCCGAAGCATGCTCTCTAGAACTCTTAGCCTTCTTTAGGGCCAGATCCACCACACCAGAGTCGTGAGGCAACTGAGTGCGCATCAGTTCTGGGTCCCCATGGATCCGATACTGGGATTCTATCTTCTTGGGAATGTGGGGATTAGTTAGTGGCTTGGTCCAGTTCGCCAGCAATGTCTTTTTCAGGACATGATGCATGGGTACTGTGGACGTTTCCTTAGATGGAGAAGGATAGTCCAAGAGCTCAAACATTTCAGCCCTTGGCTCATCCTCCACAACCACCGGGAAGGGGATGGCCATAGACATCTCCCGGACAAAGACCGTCTTTCAGGGGAGGGAGTGGGGTCAGAAGGAAGGCCATCAGACTCCTCGTCAGAGAAATATCTGATGTCCTCCTCTGCCTCCCACGAGGCCTCATCATCGGTATCAGACACAAGTTCACGGACCTGTGTCTGAAGCTGTGTCCGTCTCGACTCCGTGGAACCACGGCCACGGTGAGAGCGTCGAGAGGTAGACTCCCTGGCCGGCAGCGGCGAAGCTCCCTCCCCCGACGTCGTCGGGCAGTCCACCTGGGAGGCAGCCGAAACCGGTACCGCAAGCGGCACCGGTACCGGGGACCTCACCCCGGGCAAAGGGCCAGCTGTCGCCTTACTCGATGGCACCGGTGGCGCAAGCACCCCCGGTACCAGAGGAGAAGGGCGCAACAGCTCTTCCAGAATGCCAGGAAGAATGGCCCGGAGACTCTCGTGCAGAGCGGCTGTAGAGAAAGACTGAGAAGCCGGTGTAGGCGTCGAGGTCAAAATCTGTTCCGGGCATGGAGGAGGTACCGGGATGTCCGGGGCAGAGCGCACCGACACCTCCTGGATGGAGGGTGAGCGGTCCTCCCGGTGCCGGTGCCTGCTGGGTGCCGACTCCCTCGGCGACCCAGAGCTCCCGGCACCAAGTCGGGAAGGTGACCGGTGACGATGCTTCTTCGACTTCTTCGAGCGAAGCATGTCACCGGAGCTCCCCGGTACCGATGAGGAGGACGTTGAATCCAGACGTCGCTTCCTCGGGGCCGGGGCCGAAGAAGGTCGATCCCGGGGGAGCTGTACCGCAGGAGCCCTCAGGGCAGGAGGAGACCTACCCGAAGGCTCACCGCCACCAGCAGGGGAATGGACAGCCCTCACCTGCACTCCAGACGAAGCACCACCGTCCGACGACATCAGCACCAGAGGAGGTCCCGGTACCACCGACGCCGTCTTCCGAAGCCTCAGTACCGACGATGCAGGAGGAATACATCTCGATGTCGATGACGTCGATGCGGTGCCCGAAGACTTCGGTGCTGCTGACGTTGATGCACCCGACAAATCCCCCGATGCCGTCGAAGCGCCGGAGAACAGAACGTTCCACTGGGCTAATCTCGCTACCCGAGTCCTCTTTTGCAAAAGAGCATGAAGACTACAGGCCTGTGGGCGGTGCCCAGCCCCCAGACACTGAAGACACGAGGCGTGCCTATCAGTGAGCGAGATTATCCGGGCGCACTGGGTGCACTTCTTGAAGCCGCTGGAAGGCTTCGATGTCATAGGCGGAAAAATTGCACCGGCGAAATCAAAATTCGCTATGACAAGAGGCACCGAACAAAAAGGGGAAAAAACCCGTGCGGGCGGCCAACGAGGCCGCTTCCGAAAGCGAAAGAAAACTTACGTTGGGAAAAAAACTAGAAATATGGGAAAAAAGGCACTTTTTAAAAAAATGAAAACACGGGAAGTAGGACAACCTTGAGAAAAGCAGAACACCAGTTTATGTATAAAGTCAGTATCATTGGGAAAATGTGTATAATGCAATATTGGATCCAGGAGGAAGCTCCCTCATTTTGGCATTGGCGTAATGGGCTACAGATGCTCGTTACGTGGGAGGCCAGAGATGCGAGAGATACTCCCAAAAAGAAAAAGGAGTTTTGGGTAATATGGGAACCCTATATTCAATCGATGGGAGGCAGAGCCCGCAGTTTAATAATGAATACATTGCAAATATATAACCAATAAACAGATGACTGAAATGTGCAAACATACAAGGAGGAGAAGAATGAGAGGGAGGGGGGAAGGGTCAGTTGGGGGGGAGCTTGGGAAGGGGGGATGGGAGGGGGGGGGAAAGGGGAAAGAACAATAATAAAATAATTTGTTGTTGATGTTAGAATTGGTTACTGTTAACAAGTGGTGTGAAAGAGGATTGTATACAATACTCAATTACAATGTTAAACTGCATCTTCTTTAATAAAAATTATTGAACATAAAAAATGAAAACACGAAAGACGCGCGAGGGTCCTCTGAGGGGCACAAAACGGCGGCAAAACACGACCGTCCCGAGCGCGGACAAAAGAAGACTGACGAACACGAGCCGGTTCGGGCGGGAAGACGACCGCGCATGCGCGGTGCGCGTTGGCGCGCGAGGGCTAGCAAACGTCTTTGCTAGTGAAGATTCCGATTGGAGGGGGTGCCGTGGACGTCACCCATCAGTGAGAACAAGCAGCCTGCTTGTCCTCGGAGAATGAGTAATATGCTCCAGGGGTATGAGACATGGAGCATTTTTTTTTAACATGGTCCTATCTTTTATTTTAAACTGCCTTAATGTTTAAAGTAAAGGCGGTGTATCAGGCCATATATTGTGAGGTAGGGGCTGGCTGTAGTTATAGTGTGGGGGGGGGGGCACACCAGGAGGTTACAAGCAGGCTGTCCTGCACACTTAAAAGATGGATGACAGCCTGGGCTCATATCTTAGCAGAAATAAGGGGAATGAAAAAGACCTGGTAGCGAGACCAAAGGGAGAGAACCGGTTTCTTCACTATTTGGTAACTAATGGAATCCAATGCTTTATAAATTTGCTGCCCCTGGCAGTAAGATACTCTCTGGGCATGAGGAGCAAGGGAAGTGGCAGACATGTACTGACGCTACTGATTAAAAAGTAATTTAGTTCCACCCAGGGGCGTAGCCAGATGACCAATTTTGGGTGGGCCTGAGCCTAAGGTGGGTAGGCACGGAATTCCCCCTCCCAATTTGCTCCTTTCTCTACCCGACCCTTCCCACAAACCCCAAATATTAAATACTTGAGCTGGTGGGGATCCCCAAACCCTGCCAGCTGAAGATTTCCTCCTCCTCTTCGAGCAGCCAGCACTCTTCAAAACAGCAGCCTCAAACTGATGCTGCTGCCAGCAGACCATGCATGCTCAGTGCTTTTGCAATGTGCGAAAACTGAGCATGTGCAGAAGGGCCATCTCAGCATCAAGCTCAAGGTAAGTGCTGCAGGTTGACATTTGGAAGAGCACTGGCTGCCCAAGGAAAGTAAATCTTTAGCTGGCAAGGTTTGGGGATCCTCACCAGCCACAGCAAGAGTGTTACGATTTTGAGTGGGCCCGAGTCCAAAGTGGGTGGGCCCCTGCCCACCTGTGGCTACGCCACTGGTTCCACCAGAGGGTGAAGAGTGGGCATCTGCCATGTGAGCAGGAAGATGGAAAACAGCTGATTTAGGGCCCTATTTACTAAAATGTGATAGTGTTTTTAGCATGCCCACACTTAGTGCACGCTAACCATGTAGGCGCCTATAGGGATATTGTAGGCATGTACATGGGTAACGCATGTTAAAAACGTTAATGCGTCTATAACGCTGCTTAGTAAACAGGGCCCTTAGGATGTAGGCACCAGGTGGAACTTCCGATTCCCTGGTTTAATTTGGAAAGCTATCCTTTTACTCTACTCCCTCTCTCTGCACTCGTATGGGTTTTTTGTTGTCACCTTTGCTGACTTTTTGTGCTTTTGTCTTCAAATCTTAAAAGTGTTTCTATAATAACAAAATGTTGTGTGCAATATAATTCTGATTCTCTTTTGTTTTTTTGGAAAGCCATCCCTGTTTTTTTTTTTTTGAAAGCCATCCCTTTACCCTACTCCCTTAGACACCAGGTGGAATTCCATTTATCTGACGCTAGAAAGTTTGGTGGAGAAACAGGCAACCCTCCATCAAATCTGATTGGAGACCAGGATGGTAAAGAAAGCCCCCTGCAGCATCAATACTGGACATATAGCACGAAGGCACTGAGTTTAGAAGAGCCTCCCTGGGTCTTTACATCCCAATAATGAATATCGTAGAGGTGAAGTTATTAGGCTTTTTGGCAGTGAGAGAGAACGACAGCAGACATATTGCTGATAGTGCCCTCCTTGTGTGTGCACGTGGGAAATGGGTAGAAACCTCTCATCCTGTGTGACTCACAAGTACTGCCCTTTAGTGAAACGTACTAATATACTACAGAGGGAAGCTGATGATTTGGAGCAAAGGGGGTGCCAGAGACAGAGAGCCAGTGCTTTGTTCATTATGGGGAGGGGATGCTGTTGGGGTGATCATTATAATTATTTTGTTTAAATTATCACATTTTGTTTAGGGAAGCTATGGACCTGGAAGTTAACTGAAGAGGCCATAAAGCTGAAGGTTCAACAAGGGTTACTAATACCTTTCCACTGTCTCTACTTAAAGAGTTATTACTGTACTTTTCCTGCATACCAATCTTCTTTCCTGGTCTCCTCAGACTGTGACCAGCCCTGTCTGCCACAATGTGCATTTATATACCATTATTCTAATATTTACACATGTAATCGGTGCATACATGTTAGTGCCCACTTTACTGAATTACCCCCTCTTATAGAGTAATTCTGTAACAGGGTCCTTTATAGAATGCCAGGGTAGCCAGGTATATATCCATGCTTAAAAGGTTAGGTGTGAATACTTCGGCCAGCCATAGAGCTGGTGGAAATATTTGTGCCTAAATGTCATTGATACTGTCTTGATGTTCCACCTGTGTATACACCTTCCTTGCCCATTGTGCACTATGTAAATTGAGCACATATTTGCAGAATTTTGCTTGGGTGGAATTTTGGCATTTACACATATGCACTTAATTGTAAACATTTATGCATGCACTATGTTATAGTGTAGTAGACGTGTATTCTGCTATTGTCATGCTGAAGATTTAGTTAGTGGTATCTGGCTGGGGGGGCTTCCCCTTCATTTCCTTTCATTAGTCATACTCTACATAGTGTGATAAAGGAATACCCGTCTTCCAGATCCCCTCTGTCTCCTCTATTTCTGCTGCCTTGTTGCCTGCCACCATGTTGTTATTTTTATGCATTCCAGTCCCTCCCCTCTCCCAACCACATGCTGGACCTAATAGAGGACTGCCTTCCTAACTAACACCTTCCCTGCCTGCCTACCCCTTCACCAAGAATCACTGCTGAATTCAACGTTTAAGCCTGCTGTCTCTAGAGTCACATATGGTGGCCATGCTATGCAGTCACTGACACGAGGTGGCTATACTACCTTTATGTTGGTTCCAATCTTCAAGTCACTAATTCAGCACAACTTATAAGACAGACAACCTGGGAGCATTTCAACGTTTTACTGCCTGAGAACATGCTTTCATTTTATTTTTACTGTCACAGATTGTCCCTTCTGTGGATTTTGCAAATCTAAATGGTCTTAAATATTTTTGTCAGACTTTCAACAGACTCAAAGTGCCTTAAATTGTAAAACCTTTAATTCAACATCTAGGGTATAGCTCTTTCAATCTCTTTTGGCACATCTCCACTGAAATCCATACAAGGGATGCTTCACAAACATCTGCAAATGATTTTCACTTATAAAAATGAAAAGTTGAGAGCGCCTATGGGCTTTGGCAGGAATTTTTGTCTAGGGATTTCTTTTCTGAAATGGATCTACAACTTGAAATGCCTCTGAAATATCCAAAAGTGCTCTCCTTTCTTCATAAAGCACTGTGTAGAATGGCTATGGATTGAACCAAGTCTCAATCTTTGTACAGATCAGAAAGAGGCCTGCAGAAACCAAAGAAGCTGGGGAAGAACACTGAATCAAAAATCCATTAAAGCTAGTCTGCACTTTCTCTATACTGAATCCCATTCCCCAAAGGACATTTCTTCTAAAGTGAAATTCCATTAAGAGAGTTTCTGTACAGTGAAGGACATGTGTAATTCTTTTTATGCACGCTGGAATAACTGAAGTTCACTAGAAACACTAGTTTAAGCATTAGTGTTACAATATTCCTCAGGTTGTGTGCTTGCTCTCACAACTAACGGAGCATCAATAGAGTTTTAGTTTAGGTTAACTGCAAATTTGCTAGGCCAGATTTCAATCATAAGCTGCAAATTCTCTGGCGTGGTATTCAGCAGCTCAGTGAGCTATAAAAAATTAAATTAACATTTTGTATTGTATTACGTTGCGTTTTTATTCCGTTTTTAAACAAATTAGTGTGAAGCAGATAACACTCTCAAGATGGAAGAAATTTCCAACAAAATAACCGACTACATTTCTATATTCAGAAAATCTTCAACCTTAAATAAATCTAAGATTGTTTTGAGGGTCTTATGAAAGGACAGATATGGTGTTATTAAATGAAGTTTTACAGGAATATTGTTCCATATCTTAGCACCCTGGAAAATAAATGAACGTTCCCAGATTGATTTCAATGTCATATTTTTCATAGTAGGAAAGTTCAACATTAATCTTTTCCTGCTTCTTAAATGATTTCTATTGACTGTGAATGAAAGAAGCCCTACCACAGACTCTGTATTTAAACCATAAAAGCTCTTATATATCATACAAGAAATTTTGAAATAAATTTGAGATTCCAATTTAAGCCAATGCAATCTATTTAGAAGTGGAATAGCTTCATGAAAATTTCCTAAATTAAAAATTAATCTTGCAGACATGTTTCATAATAATTGCAGCCTCTGTAAAGCAACTGAACAATTACAATAATCCAGTTGGGGAATCAAGACAGCCTGGGCTATTGCCCTGAAACTTGAAGGGCTCAATGAAGATCTAACTGCCCTCAGGCAACAAAAGTTAAAAAAGAATCTCTTTACCAGTTCATTTATCTGAAACTCGAATGTCAGCCTAGAGTCTAAAATTTTCCCTAACACTTTTAATTTACCTTCGAACTTCAAGAATATGCCTGATGTTAAATTAATTGTTTTTGAGGAAACCCGTTGTTGATCTCTGAACCACCAAAACTTCATTTTCTGAGTACTTAATTAAAGGAAGTTGGCTGTTGCCTAATCTATATAAATAAAATCCCCCTCAGACATTCTGAATCCCCCTCAGACGTTCTGAAGCTCACCTCACTCCAACTGTGGCTCCTGACCTAGGCTATTCGGACTCCCGCACTCAGCCAAGCCCACCTGCGCCCTAGGTCACGCCCCATCTGGACATAAAAAGCACTCTCAACGTTCCATTGACCACTGACGTCAATGAAGCCAGTTCGTTTGTTCGAAGCTCTGAAGCAGCAGAAACACAGTCTGTGGGTCCCGCCCTCGCGTCAAACGTAATGACGTTGAGGACGGAGCACATTCAAGGAGCCAATCAGTAGCCGAAAGCAGGAGAGAGGGTGGAACGACGAAGAGGGACGTGTAGCTCCGCCCTCATGTCACCACGCGATTACGTCGACGGCAGGGCGGAACAAACAGTGTCGCACATACACAACTTGGACGGAGATCCCGAGCCCCCCTCGGTAAGCGATGACGTCGACGGCGGGACGATAAAGAGAGCATCACACAAACACAACTTGCACCGAGATCCCGGAGCCACCCTCGGTAACCGACATCAACACACACAACCTAATCTCATAGCAACAGGGTCAACTCTGCCTGGGAGGGTATGCTCGCATGGAGGAGGAGGAAATCAGGGAAGGAAGTCAGAATGCTGGCATGGGGGAGGAGGACATTAGGGAAGGAAGACAGAACTGCTTAACAGAAGGAAAAGCAGGTGGGGAGGGAGGGGCACATACTCACTCAGTAGAGATGGGGAGGGGGAAGGCAAGAGAGGGGAAAAGAGGGAGGAAACGGAGGGGGCCCAACAAAAGGGAAAAGTACGAATAGGGGGGTAAGTAACCAGACGCTCTGTCAAACACACTGTAGCTCTCGGAAAACTCTGTCTCTGTCAATCACTGTGTCCAACATACGCACTCGCACACAGTCATTCTGAAACACACACACTCAAACACAGATACACAAGCACTCAATCTCTCTCTCTCTCACACACAGTCACTCTCACACACACACTCACTCTAACATACACACTACGAGGAAAACCTGGCTAGAGCCCGTTTCATTTCTTTCCGAAACGGGCCTTTTTTACTAGTTTTTTTATAATTGTAATATAACGTTTTACAGTAGATAAGGTATCATCAATAGATCCTTGTTAGGACACAAAGCAAATATGTCATCAGTGTAAGATAATGAGAAAATATTCATGTCTTTCTGGTAACCTCCTAAAGAACTCATATACACATTAACCAATTGAGGTGATAAAGGAGATCCTTGAGGGACTCCATACTTTGATAACCACCTTGTCAATTCTACACCATTTTAACTGTCTATTGTCTATTTCTCAAGAAAGCAGTAAGCCAATCGAGAACCGGGTCTTCGATTCCCATTTCACCCAGCCTACTCAACAACAGGCTGTGATCAATAGCATCGATGGCTGCCGAGATAGACTGAAGGAGAACTACATCTTCCCTAATGCTAGCAATTTCCTTACCTCAGTTACTAAGGCAATTAGCATAGTCTCTGTGATATGCATTGATCGAAATCGATGCTGGGAGAAATGTAAACATGTTGAGGCAGTGAGAATGTCTGAAAATTGAACATTAACCACAAATTCTAAGAGTTTAGCAATCCATGGGATACTAGCTAATGGTCTAAAATGATCTACCTTAGTACACTCTCCTATATTCTTCCCTCCGATAAAGCTACACTAACGAGATCAGTGAATCCATAGGCGGTCAGTAGCCCAACTGTTTGGGGAGGCTAGAGGGGGCGGGGTTAGGGGTGGGGCCAGGGGTGGATCTTACATCCATAACTTTCTGACAACACACAGAAAAAAATAAGTAAAAATAAACTAGTCACAATACCTTTTATTAAATTTAGATATTAGATATGTATCATATGTCAAAGAATAAAGTGGTTGCTCAAAGAATATATTAACCACAATCGCTCAACTGCACAACACTATGCACAAATTTGTGCAAAAACACACTCATGATCCCTTGTTTCATATTGTTGACGGTCTGCATTTTCTGTATGGGTGGTATATTGGTGTATTAGCGTCTGCCCAGTGTAATATTTATGGTATAGTAACGTTCTAATATCACAATTCTCATGTAGAGCCACAAAACACCCTTTTAGGGTGGATAGTGTTCACAATGAGCTCCTTTTATTAACGACCATATGTAGATCCTTCAAGAGGTAGTGTGTCATGATTTAGGCTCTACACCCTTTCTGATGTTTTGGTGTCACCTCAGTAAGGCCAACACACAATCTCTCCACTGCAAAACACTATACACAAACTTGTGCAAAAACACACTCATAACCTTACCAAACCATAACAGCACTAATTCCAAGGACAGGACGAGCTACAACCTTATGCGTGGAAAGGCAGCACTGTAATTACACCGGGCTCTAAAACACCTGTACACAACCTTGTGAAACAAAAAAAAAGAAAACAAAACAAAAATGGCTGCAACTACTACACACTAGCAGAATACTGCACCTTGATCATACATGAAAAACACATGACAACAGATATGAAGGCAAAATACTGAACTGGAAAGTTACCTCATCAGACTCAGCATGCAGCAATACTAGAAAAATTGAAACTTACTTGCAAAATATCACAGATGCACATTTCCAAAAGCTGACATATTCCAATTAATAAATTCTGAGTAAAAAAAAATGTTTTCTACCTTTGCTGTCTGAGCATTTAGTTTTTCTATTAGCTTTGGTCCCAGTGTCTTCTGTTTTTAAGCAGTGTCTTCTTTCCATTTGATATTTTTTCTCTCACCACGTCCACCATCCTCCTGTGTATTTACGCGTCCTGTCTACCATCTGTAGCCCTGTCCCTATCCTTTCTCCAGTTTCAGCATCTGCCCTCAAAGTGTTCCGATCCAGCCCTTAAATTCAGCAATTTCCTCTCCATCCATATCCAGCATTTCTCCTCACTCCCTTCCCCTACATCCATGTGCATCTACTTCCTCTGTCTTCCCTCCCCTCCATCCATGTCCAGAATTTCTCCTCTCTCCCTTCCACTCCATCCATGTGCATCTCCTTCCTTTGTCTTTCCTTCCCTCCATCCATCCTTGTCTAACATTTCTCCTCTCTTCCCTGCCCTCCACTGCAACCATGTCCAGCATTTCTTCCCTCCATCCATGTGAATGTCCTTCCTGACTTCCTTCCCTTCCATCCATCCATGTCCAACAACTCTCCATTCTCCCCTGCTCTCTCCTCCATCCATCCATATCCAGCAAATTTCCTCTCTCCCCTGCCCCCTCCATCCATCCATGTCCAGCAATTCTCCTCTCTCCCCTGCCCTTCCCTCCATCCATCTGCAGCAATTCTCCTCTTTCCCCTCCATCCCTCCATGTCCAGCAACTCTCTATTCTCCCCTGCCTTCTCCTCCATCTATCCATATCCAGCAAATTTCCTCTCTCCCCTGCGCCCTCCATCCATGTCCAGCAATTCTCCGCTCTACCCTGCCCTCCCCTCCATCCATGTCCAGCAATTCTCCTCTCTCCCCTGCCCTCCCCGTCATCCATCCATGTCCAGCAATTCTCCTCTCTCCATCCATCCATGTCCAGCAACTCTCCATTCTCCCCTGCCCTCTCCTCCATCCATCCATATCCAGCAAATTTCCTCTCCTCTGCCCCCTCCATCCATCCATGTCCATCAATTCTCCTCTCCTCTGCCCTCCCCTCCATCCATCCATGTCCAGCAACTCTCCAT
The DNA here is from genome assembly GCF_901765095.1 of Microcaecilia unicolor. Taxonomy (NCBI): domain Eukaryota; kingdom Metazoa; phylum Chordata; class Amphibia; order Gymnophiona; family Siphonopidae; genus Microcaecilia; species Microcaecilia unicolor. The sequence continues at coordinate 129,981,744 of NC_044038.1, forward strand.
TCTCCCCTGCCTTCTCCTACATCCATCTCCAGCAAATTTCCTCTCTCCCCTGCGCCCTCCATCCATGTCCAGCAATTCTCTGCTCTCCCCTGCCCTCCCCTCCATCCATCCATCCCCAGCAATTCTCCTCTCTCCCCCTGCTCTCCCCTCCTCTCCATGTCCAACGATCTCTTCTCTCCCCCTGCCCTCCCCTCCCAACCATGTCCAGTGATTCTCCCTGCCCTCCCTCAGCTCCCTGACAGCCCTCCTCTCCGTTCCTTCCTTCATGCCCGCCCTCCTCTCCGTTCCTTCCTTCCTTCATGCGCGCACGTTTAACCCATTTACCTTCCATGGCAGCAACATCATTGAAGAAGGCGGCACTGCAGGCTCGCCTCCAGCTTCTCCCTTCCCTCTTCATGCAGTGTCCCGCCCTTGCGGACACAGGAAATGCATCATCGCAGAAGGCGGGACACTGTGTGAAGGAAGGGAGAAGCTGGAGGCGAGCCTGCAGTGCCTTCGTCTTCACTGACGTCGCTGCCATGGAAAGTAAAAAGGGTTAAACGCGCACACACACATGCGGGGGGGGGGGGGATGAGGGAGGAATGGAGAGGAGGAGGGCTGCACTGCACCAGCCCTGCGTTTGGGGAAGCAGCAGCCAGGGCAAGCCTCTTATATGGGGCGCCTATGAGTGAATCAATTTAACATACAGAAAGGTTGATTTTAAATAGAAGGAGGGACAAATATCTAAACAACAACCTTTTTTGCCAGTTTCCTGAAAAATTTCTTAACTGTTTCAGGTGAAACACAAGAGAATTTATCCCAGAGTCCATCAGCTGGAACCCCAACCTTTTGGTCTTCAACATTTGTTGTTTTTTTTTTATCTGAAAGGAGTTTTGGATGTTATTAACTTTTATTTGAAAATATGAAGCTAATTTTTTAGCTGAAGGCTGCACCAGTTTTGATATGTTTCTACATATGATGCTGTTTATATAGTTTTATTCACTAATTTTCACCTTGCACCTATATGCTTTTAACTCTTAAATTTTATACCTGAATATCTTCTGTAGAAGTTCATCTTGGAACCCCCTTGAGCTCCTTTGGTCCCCCACTCCCCCCCCCCAAAAAAAAAAAAAAAAAAAAAAAGAAGATACATCCTAACCTAGCCTTATGGTAATGGATAATTTAGAATCATATTTTTTTTGCAAACAAAGGTTTGTTTCACTGGCTAAGTGTTCCTTAAATGATATGGAGTTATTTCAATGTCACTGTGTGATCAGTTTTGCTTGTTACCATATGGCTAGGATGGGAAAATATCCTCTGATGAAGTTTTAATTAGCAGTATCTCTGAACGCTTACATAACTTAGTCACCAGAAGAAAGCTCTGATTCTCATTTTTCCATATGAAAAAAATGATGTCAAATATTACATAACAATACCATAAAAGTAAGTCCGGTTGATATTCAGCCAGTGGTAGACAGCAGTTTCTTTTGTCTGTCGCTGGTGCTAAAACCAGAAATTCAATGCTGGGCTCTGTGCGGGCTGCAGCATTGAATTTCCAGTGTTTTAAAAGTTGGCTAGTGCATGCCCAGTTAAGTCAATATTCAGACTAACTGGCCATGGGCTACCGCATAAACACAGGACAACTATTTATGTGCTAAACATGGTCGGTTAGCATTGAATACTGGGAGCTATCCGGATTCCACCCTGAAATTCTCCCAGAATGCCACTGATATAGCTAGTTTCCACTTCGACTCTAACCATCATTTTCAGTGCTGCTAACCGGTTAAGTGCCGCTGAAAATGACTGGATAGCCACATACAACTGAGTTAACATGTCGGTGGCCGTTCCCAGACAGTTAACTCGCTTTGAAGATCGGCTGGAATGTGCATAGAGAATCCAGGTAACTCTGATGAAAAATCTAACAGATCAACATTCAAAAACACTTACCTGCTGTACCGATAAGTGCCCTATTCACCAATTTTAAGCAGTTCTATCTAGACAGTGCCACAGAAAATTCTTACAGATCTTCCTGGGACCATGTGGACAGCGCCAGGGTGCCACAGAAAATTCTTACAGATCTTCCTGGGACCATGTGGACAGCGCCAGGGTGCCACAGAAAATTCTTACAGATCTTCCTGGGACCATGTGGACAGCGCCAGGGTGCAGCAAGAGTGATCCACCCAAGTCTACAGTTTTATAAAACTCGATATACCATCCCATCAAGAAGGTCTAGATGGTTTACAATACACAACAACAGAAAAAGAAAAGAACGCCATAACGCAACGCAACTGAGAAGTTCTGAGAGAAGAGTACATTTCTCTGGTAAGTGAACGCTACTTTGCTTTGTGCTTTGGGAACTTAAAGGTTGAGGTTTAAAAGAGGAATTGTAGGTTAGTGTTAGGCAAAAATAAAAATATAAAAAGCAAATTTGAACAACTAATCTCAATAGTCTTTTCCACTTAGTTTTAAAAGCTTTGTACCACAGCATTAACACATAGACTCTAACAGCCACTGCAGGATCTAATTAGTATTAAGGGCGAATAAAAGAGAGAGAGAGGGAAAAGCAAGCAGGACCTAGTTTAGTATTAAGGGGGGAATAAAAAGAGAGAGAAAAGCAAGCATCATTAACTAGTTGCCATTAAAGCACTTAGCCTTACAAAGTTCCATAGGCTACTATGGAACTTTGTAAGGCTAAATGCTTTGAAAATGAGCCCCTATATAGTGTACAAACCCTTTTCCCATAGCTTCAAACTGAACTTTTCTCTAGAAATAGGCATTTTCCCCATAGCTTTAAACTGAAACCTTTTCTAGAGGTAGAAACTAAACAGCCCAAAACTCCTTTGCTCTAAAAGGCAGTTATTTTCTTTTCTTTGGCTGCTGGAGAGTTAGCTCAACCAGTGACCTCAATTAAGTAGTTTAGTATTAAGGGGGGAATAAAAAGAGAGAGAAAAGCAAGCATCATTAACTAGTTGCCATTAAAGCACTACTCTCTCACCTCACCTCAGCTCCGCCTCCCGACATCCTCCGTCCTGTGCCCCGCCCCCTTTTGGGGTCGTCGCCGCCATTCCCCTCCTCCATCGGGCCCCCCTCCCTCTTACCGGGCCCGTGCAGCGCCTCTCTCCTCTGTCCGAAGGCGCTGCACGGGCAAGAAGACAGCTGATGCCTGCCTTCGCCCAGCTTCGATGGCGCGTCTTTCTCCTGCTTTCTCCTGCTGGGCCCGCCCCTGTCTGACGTCGGTAACCTACGTAGGTTACTGACGTCAGACAGGGGCGGGCCCAGCAGGAGAAAGACGCGCCATCGAAGCTGGGCGAAGGCAGGCATCAGCTGTCTTCTTGCCCGTGCAGCGCCTTCGGACAGAGGAGAGAGGCGCTGCACGGGCCCGGTAAGAGGGAGGGGGGCCCGATGGAGGAGGGGAATGGCGGCGACGACCCCAAAAGGGGGCGGGGCACAGGACGGAGGATGTCGGGAGGCGGAGCTGAGGTGAGAGAGTAGTGAGGAAGGGAGGGGGGCAGGGGCTGCTTGAATTTTGCTTTTTCGGGGTGGGGGGAGCGGCGGAAAGTGGGGAGCAGCGGGGGGGGGGGGGGGCAAGGCCGTCCGTACAGGACGCCTCGGACGAGCGCCCTTGCCCCCTCCCGACCCTTTTTTTATTTTTTTATTTGATGAGTTTTCTGAGGTCCTTTGGACCAATCACAGCGCTTTTAGCTCTGCTAATGCGCTGGGATTGGCTCAAAGTTTGTTTGTTTTTTAACTTTACACTTTTTCCTGGCACAGAGCTGTCCTAACGAGAGGTCCAGACCTCTCGTTAGATTTCCTGCCTTTTTCCTGCGTAAAGGCAATCAGAAAAGGTTAGTGCATGTCGTTTCAATGGGGTTTTCACACTAATTGCTCATCTCCATTCCGTTTTCGTTAGCTGCTGGCTTCCTCGGTAAAAGCCCTTTGATGCTGCAACGGATCAAATTTTCCTCGTTGGAGAGTCATTAAAGGCTCATTTAGCTTTAGTGCATCTGCCCCTTAGTTTTAAAAGCTTTGTACCATAGCATTAACACATAGAATCTAACAGCCACTGCAGGATCTAATTTAGTATTCCCACCCACCCTCCCCAACAATCACCCACCCCTAGGACAACTCCTCATTTATGGTCAGTTATTGTAATTAGAGTAACAAGCAAGGAGTGCTCTTACAGAGTTTTAAATACATTTAATTACCATCTAAGAAGGAAACACTAAATAAATCATAAAATATACTATATAAATTAAAAGACACTTTTATATTAGGCTAATATCCTTAATACTGTAGCAAGTTTTAAATTATTGAAAAACTCAAAAACACTAAGATGGAGTCAGCAGTCCAGCAGCGAGAGGGGTGCTATCCAGTCTTTTGCACTGAGTGTCACATGTATGATTATCTCCCAGTTGGTGAGATGTCATATGTGTGCCCGATGCAAAGAGCTCCTAGCTCTTAGAGAACGTGTCCATTCTCTTGAGGCTAGAGTAGCAGACTTGGTGGAGCTGAGGGAGACAGAGAGGTACATAGAGGAGACCTACAGGGATGTTGCAGAGAAGTCCCACCTCCAGTCTGGTAGCCCCTGTGCTACCTTGGAGGAGGGAGGTCTCCTAGAAGGAGAGCATCACCCTGGTGAAGTAGGAAGTACTCCTGTAGCCAGGACCTGCCCACCAGGGGACGTACTATTCTTTCGCACCGAGGATATGTCTCCAAGTGCTGCCCGGGAGGGAAAGGTTAGGACAGTTGTTGTAGTTGGTGATTTGATCATTAGGCATATAGATAGCTGGGTGGCTGATGGACGTGAGGATCGCCTGGTGACTTGCCTGCCTGGTGTGAAGGTGGCGGACCTCATGCGTCACCTAGATAGGATTTTAGATAGTGCTGGGGAGGAGTCCGCTGTCTTGGTACATGTGGGTACCAATGACATAGGAAAATGTGGGAGAGAGGTTCTGGAAGCCAAATTTAGGCTCTTAGGTAGAAAGCTCAAATCCAGATCCTCTAGGGTAGCATTTTCTGAAATGCTACCTGTTCCACGCGCAGGGCCCAAGAGACAGGCAGAGCTCCGGAGTCTCAATGCGTGGATGAAACAATGGTACAGGGAGGAGGGTTTTAGATTTGTTAGGAACTGGGCAACATTCTGAGGAAGGGGGAGCCTATTCCGAAAGGATGGGCTCCACCTTAACCAGGGTGGGACCAGGTTACTGGCGTCGGCATTTAAAAAGGAGATAGAGCTGCTTTTAAACTAGAAATGGGGGGGAAGGCCGACAGTCGCTCAAACCCGCATGGTTCGGGATAAGGTATCTTGCAAAGATACCTCACAAACAGGGAAGATAGGGTTTCTGGATAGTGAGGTTGCACAACAGACCGTGGTAGGTCAGGTGCCCTTAAATACAACTAAAGCTCAGACAAAAGATGGCAAATCAGTAGTGTCAAGTACTAAGCATCATGCAAGTAGGAACAACAAACATACTCTGAAATGTCTATATGTAAATGCTAGGAGTCTAAGAAATAAGATGGGAGAGTTGGAATATATTGCACTAAATGAAAAATTGGATATAATAGGCATTACTGAGACCTGGTGGAAGAAGGATAACAGTGGGACACTGTCATACCAGGGTACAAAGTATATCGTAGTGATAGGGTGGACCGGACTGGTGGAGGGGTAGCATTGTATATTAACGAGAGCTTTGACTCAGATAGATTACAAATTCAGCAGGACACAAATCACACCTTTGAATCATTGTGGGTTGAAATTCCATGTATAAAAGGGAAAAGGACGGTGATAGGAGTGTACTACCATCCACCTCGCCAGGATGATCAGGTAGACGAAGAAATGATAGAAGAAATCAGAGACGCAAACAAAATGGGCAATGTGATAATAATGGGTGACTTCAATTATCCAAATATAGACTGGGTAAATGTAACATCGGGACACGCTAGAGAGGTACAATTCCTTGATGAAATCAAGGACAGCTTTATGGAGCAGGTGGTGCAGGAGCCGACGAGAGAAGGAAAAATTCTAGACTTGGTCCTTAGTGGAGCGCATGATCTGGTGAGGGACGTTATGGTACTGGGGCCGCTTGATAACAGTGATCATAATATTACTATTACTACTACTACTTGACATTTCTAAAGCGCTACTAGGGTTACGCAGCGCTGTACAATTTAACATAGGACAGTCCCTGCTCAAAGGAGCTTACAATCTAAAGGACAATTGTACAGTCAAATAGGGGCAGTCTAGATTTCCTGAAAGGTATAAAGGTTAGGTGCCGAAAGCAACATTGAAGAGTTGGGCTTTGAGCAAGGATTTGAAGATGGGTAGGGAGGGGGCTTGGCGTAAGGGCTCAGGAAGTTTATTCCAAGCATAGGGTGAGGCGAGGCAGAATGAGCGGAGCCTGGAGTTGGCAGTGGTGGAGAAGGATACTGACTAGTAGGTCAGTGTGTCTCTACAGAGTCTCTTCCTTTCTTAACATGACAGCATCTCTGCCTCTCCAAAGGGTAGTTCCAAGCAGGCCCCTAGAGATGATCACATCTATCTATTCTAGGGCTCTTTGTTGGTTAACAAAAAGAAAATCAAAGTGTCTGAGAAGTAGCATCTGATGAAAAGATATAGTACTATAGCGCCTCTCAGTTCAACCTATTGATTTCAACACTCTGATTTTAAATTTGAAGGCTAGTACAACTAGGATACGACTAGGCCAAGGGACTACTCAGTGTCTTGTATAAGTCCTGAAATATATGGCATCTTTATGAAGCAGGCTATTGTCAATAATTGTGTCAAAAAACCTGCTGCATTATTAGATAAGCTTATTCATTTAACCATTATTAGGTGCTTAGTTAACTTCCACACTAGTGACATCTAGGCCAGTGGTTCCCAAACCTGGTTCAGTTTTGATATCAACCTTGAAGTAACTATACACAGGAAGTTAAATACATTAGCGTTTGACTTTAAAAAAGGAGACTATGACAAAATGAGAAGAACGGTGGAAAAAAAACTTAGGGGGACAACTGAGAGGGTAAAAACTGTACAACAGGCATGGACGCTGTTCAAAAATACCATCCTGGAGGCCCAGGCCAAACATATTCCACAAATTAGAAAAGAAAGACGGAACTCCAAAAGACAGCTGGCCTGGTTGAAAAGTGAGGTGAAGGAAGCTATTAAGGCTAAAAGAAATGCCTTCAGAAAATGGAAGAAGGAACCGTCTGAAAATAACAAGAAGCAGCATAAGGAGTGTCAAAGTAAATGCAAGGCACAGATAAAGAAGGCCAAGAGGGATTACGAAAAAAAGATAGCGTTAGAGGCAAAAAAAAAAACATAGTAACATTTTTTTTCGGTATATTAAAAGCAGGAAGCCGGCAAAAGAATCGGTTGGGCCGCTGGATGACCGAGGGGTAAAAGGGGCGATCAAGGAAGACAAAGACGTAGCGGAGAGATTGAATGAATTCTTTGTTTCGGTCTTCACCAAGGAAGATTTGGGTGGGATACCGGTGTCGGAAATGATATTTCAAGCGGAGTCGGAGAACCTTACTGACTTCACGGTAAACCTGGAGAACGTAATGGGGCAGTTCAGCAAACGGAAGAGTAGCAAATCTCCTGGACTGGATGGTATTCATCCTAGAGTACTGATAGAACTGAAAAATGAGCTTGCGGAGCTACTACTAGTGATATGCAATTTATCCTTAAAATCGAGCGTGGTACTGGAAGATTGGAGGGTGGCTAATGTAACACCCATTTTTAAAAAAGGTTCCAGGTGAGATCCGGGAAATTATAGACAGGTGAGTCTTACGTTGGTGCCAGGGAAAATGGTAGAGGCTATTATTAAAAACAAAATTACACAGCACATCCGAGGACATGGATTACTGAGACCGAGTCAGCACGGCTTTTGTGTGGGGAAATCTTGCCTGACCAATTTACTTCAATTCTTTGAAGGAGTAAACAAAACATGTGGACAAAGGGGAGCCGGTTGATATTGTGTATCTGGATTTTCAAAAGGCGTTTGACAAGGTACCTCATGAAAGGCTACAGAGGAAATTGGAGGGTCATGGGATAGGAGGAAAAGTCCTATTGTGGATTAAAAACTGGTTGAAGGATAGGAAACAGAGTGGGGTTAAATGGGCAGTATTCACAATGGAGAAGGGTAGTTAGTGGGGTTCCTCAGGGGTCTGCGCTAGGACCGCTGCTTTTTAATATATTTATAAATGATTTAGAGATGGGAGTAAGTAGCGAGGTAATTAAATTTGCTGATGACACAAAGTTATTGAAAGTCGTTAACTCGTGACAGGATTGTGAAAAATTACAGAAGGACCTTACGAGACTGGGAGACTGGGTGGCTAGATGGCAGATGACGTTTAATGTGAGCAAGTGTAAGGTGATGCATGTGGGAAAAAAGAACCCGAATTATAGCTACGTCGTGCAAGGTTCCACGTTAGGAGTTACGGACCAAGAAAGGGATCTGGGTGTCATCGTCGATAATACACTGAAACCTTCTGCTCAGTGTGCTGCTGCGGCTAAGAAAGCGAATAGAATGTTGGGTATTATTAGGAAAGGTATGGAAAACAGGTGTGAGGATGTTATAATGCCGTTATATTGCTCCATGGTGCGACCACACCTTGAGTATTGTGTTCAATTCTGGTCGCCGCATCTCAAGAAAGATATAGTGGAACTGGAAAAGGTGCAGCAAACGGCGACTAAAATGATAGCGGGGATGGGACGACTTCCCTATGAAGAAAGACTAAGGAGGCTAGGGCTTTTCAGGTTGGAGAAGAGATGGCTGAGGGGAGACATGATAGAGGTATATAAAATGAGTGGAGTGGAACAGGTGGATGTGAAGCGTCTGTTCACGCTGTCCAAAAATACTATTACTAGGGGGCATGCGATGAAACTACAGTGTAGTAAATTTAAAACAAATCGGAGGAACTTTTTTCCTCACCCAATGTGTAATTAAACTCTGGCATTCGTTGCCGGAGAACTTGGTGAAGGTGGTTAGTTGGGCAGAGTTTAAAAAGGGGTTAGACGGTTTCCTAAAGGACAAGTCCATAAACCGCTACTAAATGGACTTGGGGAAAAATCCACAATTCCGGGAATAACATGTATAGAATGTTTGTACGTTTGGGAAGCTTGCCAGGTGCCCTTGGCCTGGATTGGCCGCTGTCGTGGATAGGATGCTGGGCTCGATGGATCCTTGGTCTTTTCCCAGTGTGGCATTACTTATGTACTTATGAAGTCAAACCCACTTTCAAAGATGGCTATATGGATAATTTAGCCAATAAAAAGGGTGTCCTAACTTAGGGGTCCTTTTACTAATGTGTGCTAAGAATGCATTAGGGCTTAGCACACCTAAAAATGGGCTACCGCAGGATGCGCACAGGTGTCCTTGTTAAATCTGCAATCTGCACGCATTAACCGCATGCTAAAAAAAATAAACATTTTTTTTTAGAGGGCAGGTCGGGGGCGGACAGTGGGCATTCCTGCGCTAACCAGTTAGTACATCTACATTACTGCATACTAACTGGTTAGTGTACAAATAATGCAGGAGCCCTTGCCATCTCCAAAACAGGAGGCGCACTAATGGCGACATTAGTGCATGGCCATTAATGAAAACAATAGAAAGAGGCTTTTTTCTGCTGCGGTAAAAATGTCTTAATGGATAAAAGACCCAAGGGTATGCGCTAAGACCTATTTTTAGCGCAGCTCAGTAAAAAGACCCCTTAAATTGCCAAACTATATGGATGTTATGTTACACAAGTTTTCTATTCCACAAATGGCAAATTGATTCAATGCTGATTACAATAAATAAAACTGGCAACAGTAATCCAGGAATTACAATTTATAAACCTCCCACTATCTAATTTTTAAGTAGTACATATTTGCTAACAAAATTTTTTTTTCTTTTAATTGCTTTTATTGATTTTCAATACAGAAATAAACAAGAGCTCACAACATAGCAACACTCTACAATATATGGCAATACTGGAGCTCACATTCAAGAAGCAGCAAACAATTCCTAGATTAAGATTAAATTAAGAAAAGAAGTGTGAGAGGAAGAAGAGATCTTTTTTGAAATTCCAAATAATTTGTAAGTACATGAATCTGTAATGATGAGTTCCATGTCGAAACAGCTTGATAGTGAAGGGAAGAATCAAACAATTTAATCGTCTTGCTGAAGGATAGTAGCTATCACTGCTGTCCATAGAGCCTGGTGCAATCATTGCTGTCTATGTATCTTCAGCAATGTTTGCTATTTGATCAGCAGCAGCAGTGAACATTTGGAATATATTTACTTGCTGCACTGGTATTTAAAAAACAACAACACTGTGGTGTTTGAATATTGACCCACAAATAGTTTGGTAAAGAAAAGGTTAGGAAAAGGGATGTGGGGTGAATTGCTTAGTTCTTGGATCAGAGACAAATGCATTTTATAAGATCAGAACTAGTGCAGCTGACAAGAGAAGGCTGGTGGGAGGACTGAAGTTTAAAATAAGTTCCTGGGGTGGGTGGATAAAAACAGCAAGAAACTGGTCGTGCACATGGAGAGATCATTAGAGGACAATCTTACACGTTTGCTGAGATCTGAGAACAGATTATTTTTCTCAGAGCTTTAAACACATATCTGGGGGTAACATCATTGCTGAGTTCCATCTGCTAGGTCAGCAGGAGATGTGAAGAACCTTTGTGCTAATTTTTGTACGGCTCAAATTTTCCATTTTTCTTTTTAATCTCCCTGGTAGCTTTATTTATTTATTTGCAGGGAATTCATTTGCCACTACGATGCAGATATAGATCAATGTCTTTTATCCTCCACTGAAAGAGCTGAACACAATCTATTGCTCAGTATCTACTGAGGAAGCAACATACAGCAGCAGGTTGCTTCTTGAGGTATTAATCCAAGTCTCAGCTTTGGGTAATATAGTTCTAAATGAACTTTTATTAAAGTTGTTCTAAACAAACTACCCAAGAAAAATGACAGATACAAAGTAATTTAAATAAAGTATGATGAAATGAATGAATTTCAATGTTTTATAGAATTAGCACATCATGCTCATCAATTCACAACTTTTTCCTTAATGTTATCTTCATTGACTCAGTTGTTGCCTATTCCTTTAGATTGTCTTCAGTCGCCTCAAACCTATTGCTTTTCCATTTCATCTCTTGTGCTATCTGCCCTTTAATTTTTTTTTAACTTTTGTTTATTTATGCTTAGTCTTGCAATGCTTTCTGCATTCAATTGCTATCTATTTTCTGCTTCATTTTGGTTCCTATTTGTTCCTTTTGAAGAAAAGTTTTGTATCCACATACATCAACTGTCCAAAAATTGCTCACCCGCAATATAATTAAACGTGTGAGTATTGTTCTCCTATGTGAGTTCTTTGAGCTATATCAAGTGGAGGCATCACACTGGAAATGTCTTTAATAATATTTCCTCTTCATTTAAAGTTGTTAAAAGGCAATTTTAGATTGATAATTAGAGTAGACCCTGTGGAAATGTGATCGGTAAACGTCTTCAAAAATCAGAGTAAACAAAGTTTTTAGAGCTTGACAAAGCAATACACAAATGCAGCAATTTATACTGGTATATTGCATTTAGCCCCATCAGTTAGTGAAGCCCAGTGAATTCTTTGTTAATTTGCTATGCAAAGAATCCTCTGTTTTTGAAGCTTGGAGTACTTGCAGTCTACATGGATATAAACAAAGAGAAGCATTTTCAGATATACAGGGCACTGTCCTCAACTAACTCGAGGACATCAACAATGAAACAGTCCTGGATTTTCACTTGTCCTCAGTTTTGTGCTTCCAAGTAGGATAAAAATTCTCAGAATGCTAAGAGACAGACGACAGAGGTTTTAAAGGAAAAGCCAGCTCATGCGATTTCTAATTTACTGGAAGCCAGCCATGCCAAATGTTACATAAGCACACTGTAACTTCAGACTTAGAATGCATTCAGTTTCATTATTGCGCCCAACATGTACAGTATCCATCTGGACATGCCTGAGCATAGACCAAAGGTCAATAATTAAACTGCCTGTATTAGTGTGAACACCACAGGTATTTTTACTCATGGGTTTCTAACAATAATGAAAGCAAAACTATGCATTTTGCCTTTAAGCTACTGTCCTGGGAAAAAGAACTTCACAGGGAGTGTGCCCAACATTTGCCCTGCTTGTACTGCACATGCCACACACCATGGTGGTGCACCCCAAAACCTATGTCCCTCTTTCTGCTCCCCTTTCTGGCAAGTCCAAAGCCTTGTGGGTGTGGGTGGGATGCAATATGGGAGGGGGTTTATAAGTGCATTATTGTGTGCATGTACCTGAATGAATGCAAGGATTTGTGTGAATGGATTTTTTCAGGAGGGAGGAAATGTGACTGCAAGGAGTGTGATATGTGATGTTTGAGTGTGTATGTTTCACTGGATACTGTGTGCATTTCTGAATGGCTAGGGGAAGCCTTTTCCCCTTGCCATGCATCATCATCTCGCTCTCTCTGTCCCTTCTGCCATGCATCATCTTCTCTCTCTGTCCCCTGCCATGCATCATTTTCTCTTCCCCCAATGCAGCATCTCCTGTCAGTTTCTCTTGCTTTCCCATTCAGCATCCCCCTTTCTCTCCTCCCCCCACACACTCTTGCTGCCTTGGTGGCGGTGGCTGCTGCAGAGCTAATCGTAACAGGAAACCACGCATGTCTACCTTCCTGAATGTGACGCTGCTAGTTCTGCTGGCCCCGCTCTTTCAACAAAAGAAGTTTACATCAGAGGAGGTGGGGCCGGCAGTACTAGCAGCGTCGCATGCAGGGAGATGGACCCACACAGCTTCCTGTTAGGTTTACCAATTCTGCTGCTGCTGCCACTGTTCCAGGAAGGCAGCAGGTTCAGTGTTGCTGGTAGTGGGAGACAGGGGGAGGTCTTTTAGCCAGGCCTGTGACCCGCAAATGAGAATTCTGCAGTGGCGTACCTAGGTTGGCTACAACCCGGGGTGGGTTGCCATTACACACACCCCCGGCGCATCAACCCTCTCCCCCCTCTCGGCGCATCACCCACCTCCCCGTCCTCTGAAGTGCATCATCTTCACGATCTGGTTGTGCACGGACTAGTTGCATTGCTGTTGGCTCCGCCGGTCTCCTGCCTTGGAACAGGAAATAACGGCAGAGGGGGCAGGAAACTGGTGAAGCCGACTGCAGCATGACCACTCCATGCACCACCCTTGTTGCCTGCACCATCACGGACCGCCCCCATCGCCCCACTCTTGGTACGGTAGAGGGATTCTGCATCCCCATTTGGGGTCATAATCCACAGTTTGGGAACCACTAGCTCCCTCTACAAGCTCACATGCTCTTTAAATTGGTTTGTATAATATTTAAGATGTTTGATGGGTGTATTCTGGAGTATCTTCTTGGATTTTTTAATTTCCCTCTAATTGCAGGACTTCCAGGAGTTTTTTTGAGAACTTTGTCATTAGAGCCTCATATTAATCATTTAATTAAAAAGTGTTTTTTTTATTAACGTGAAAGCTATGTAGAATTCGTAAATATTTTGACTTGGTGCAATATAAACTACTTGTGCAAGCTTTAATGCTATCACAAATAGATGATAATAATTTTCTTTTTTGGGGGGATGCTCTAAATCATTAATTAGAAAACTTCAAACTTTACTGAATACTTTGATTAGATTAATGTTTTCTTTACGCAAATCAGCTAAAATATCAATTTTTAAAAAATCAGAAAGTATTCTTTTTAAATTGTTGTGTGTCCCTCATAAGATTTTATATGGTTCTCTGCCTTTTTATATGTACGCTTGTTTCTGAATTATTTTGACAGGGCGAAATCGTAGAAAATATTCGTTTTTTGCGTTACCTTCACATAAGGGGATGAAGTCATTGACTTATTTTGGGCTTCTTTAGCCTATCAGGCATCCAAAGTGTGGAAGGACCTCCCTGAGGACTTAGGATTATTAACTCATTATTAGTCTTTTAGAAACTTTTAAAAACTTTTTTGTTTAGAAAATATATTTCAGCAATGACATCTTGAATGTTAAATTTTATATGTTGTTATATTGAATTTGTGCTTATTGTAATCTCCTTAGAACGTATATTGGCTTTAGCGGAATATAATTAAAATGTTATGTTATTGTGTGGAGTCAGGTATAAGAAAAACTTAGAAGATTCTTTCTGCAATCAGACAGTACATTTTTGGGTTAGTACATACATAAGTATTTCCATACTGGGACATCAAGCCCAGCATCCTGTTTCCAACAGTGGCCAATCCAGGTCACAAATACCTGGCAAGATCCCAAAAAAATACATTTGATACTGGTTATCCCAGAAATAGTGGATTTTCCCCAAGTCTAATTTAATAATTGAGAGCCAAGTAAACTCCGTAATAAAGAAAATGTTCTATTCAATGTGGAAACTTAAACGAGTAAAACCTTTCTTCCCAAGGGAAAATTTTCAAAACCTAGTATTTATTTATTTATTGCATTTGTATCCCACATTTTCCCACCTCTTTGCAGGCTCAATGTGGCTTACAATACATGAATGGTGGAAATATTAGAAAATAAACATTTAGTGTTTCAGAAGGATCTTAGTCAACATGATAATGATAAAAACATGATAGTATTATTCCAAGCAGATATTGTTAGATAGTCCTGAATATATGTGGAGGAGTTGTGTGTATTCATATTGACTGATCTTTGTGATATACCCCGTTAAAGAGATGGGTCTTCAGTAGTTTGTGGAAGCTCATTAGTTCGTGGATTGTTTTTAAGTTGCGCAGCAGTGCGTTCCATAACTGTGTACTCAAGTAGGTAAACTTTGACGCGTGCATTAATTTGTATTTTAGACCTTTACAATTAGGGAAGTGCAGATTAAGGAATGTGCGGGATGATCTTTTGGCATTCCTGAGTGGTAGATCTATCAAATCTGACATGTAGGCTGGCGCATCACCGTGAATGATTTTGTGAACTAGGGAGCATATTTTGAACGTGATGCGTTCTTTAAGTACAATCGATGGCCCTAAACCATGCAGATTACTGCAACGGAATCCAGGATGTAAAGAACAACTCACAAAAAAACTCCAGACTGCCCAAAACACAGCAGCCAGGCTGATATTTGGTAAAACACGTTTCAAAAGTGCTAAACCCCTCCGAGAAAAGCTGCACTGGCTCCCAATCAAAGAACGGATCATCATCAAAATCTGCACTTTGGTCCACAAAATCATCTACGGCGTATTCCCAGGATACATGACAGACCTCATAGATCTACCAACCAGAAACAGAATCGGAGCATCATGATCATACCTAAACCTACATTACCCAAATTGTAAAGGACTTAAATACAAAACAACTTACGCACCCAGCTTCTCCTACATAAGCGCACAACTATGGAATGGACTCCCAAAAGCTGTGAAAACAATCCATGACCATCTAAACTTCAGGAAATCACTAAAAAACAACCTCTTCAAAAAGGCCTACCCCACCGATCCACCGTAAATCCCCACACCCAGCAACACAGCATAACCAATGATCGTTCTGGACAATATACAATCTTCATTCCCTTCGACCCTCATGGTGCCTGACACACACCTACCTCATTAGACCACAATATAACCTTGCATTTGTTATCAACCGACTTGGCGAACATCTTTACAGTACTATGTAAGCTACACTGAACCTGAAAATAGGTGGGAAAATGTGGGGTACAAATGTAACAAATAAATAAATAATGGTCTATGGACTTTTCCTTTAGGAAGCCGTCCAAAACTTTTTAAAACTCTGCTAAGTGTAACCAGTATAAGAAAAAAATTTATTTTTTAGTTTACCTGGTCCCTGGAAGCTGTAGGGAGGTTCCGGGGTGCATTTGATGGTAGGGGGCGGGTCCGCCATAAGATTGTGTTTTTGCAGTGATTCGCGGGGTTCTGAGCCATCATTCAATCGGGGGCAGCTGGCTGTGACTGCAGGAAACTTCCTGGGGCTTGGGGAGGCATGCTGGATGCAGGGAAATGCTGTGCCAGTGTTTGCGATGTCGGCATGTGCGCTATCAGTAACGTCAGACGCACATGCGCGATGCTGCGCATTTATCCGATGGCTCCGGTGTTGAACTGGAGCATCGGGGTACACTGTGCCACCAATTAATTATTAAAAATGTGCAAGGGAGACTTATTGTGACCTGAGGTAGGGTCTAATTAATAAAATATATGTCGCCAAAATCGGGTATTATGCGCGATTCACGCATGCATGAGGCACGCACATGTGGCGCATTTTTTAATAAACTTGGCCCGGAGACTGCTGGGAAGTGCAAGGGGGATTTGGAGACATCCTTGGTTGCTATGGTGACCCGAAATGGCGCGAATGTCAGCACAGGCGCAGTTCAGTTGAGACCTGCACTGACACCTGAAAATTTAAAAGTATTAAAAATTAATTTCAAAAGTGTTTGCATGAGTTTTAATGCTAGAATTCAGGTGCTGGAAGCCTATATTTGCTTGCTATGAGATTATTTAAGCTTAGAGGGGGATAGGGACAAGAGATATGGGGTGGATGGAGAAGGAGAAATGTTGCATGGAGGGGGAGGGAGAACACAGGGAGAAATGTTGGACACAGGTGAAGAGGAGGGAGAGATGGAGCATGAGGGTGGAGGGAAGGAAGAGAGAGAGAGAGAGAGAGAGAGAGAGAGAGAGAGAGAGACACAAAGGGGTAGAGGGGGGCAAGAAAGGGAGAAATCTTGTATATGGGGGTGGAGGGGAGGGACAGATGGTGCACGGAGAAGAGAGGGAGAAATGTTGGGCATGACAGTGGATGGGAAGAAGGGAGAGATGCTGTATGGGAGGAGGAGAAAGAGATATTGGACCTGGGGCACAAGGGAGGGGGAGACAGAGATGGTGGACAGTGGGAGAGAGACAGAAATGTTGGACATGATGGAGGAAGGAAGAGAATGCTGCATGGGAAGGAGGGGGAAGACAGATATTGGATCTGGGGTACAAGGGAGGGGGAAAGAAGGATGTGGACAATGGGAGAGAGGGGGAGATGTAGGACATGGGGTTGGATGAGAGGCAGGGGAGATTCATAGGAGAGGGAAGAGAGGGAGATATTGGATCCAGGAGCAAATGAGAATGATGGAGAGATGCCAGACAATGGGAGTGAGGGAAGAGAGAGGGAGAAATGCTGGAACATGGGGGACAGGGGAGGAGAGAAGAGAAGGGACAGGGAGCTAGAAGGGTGGATGGAGGAAGATGCTGGGAATGGTGGAACCATGTGGGAGATGCTGGAGGGGGGAGGAGGAAGAGGGTGGCAAGGAAATGGATGAGAGGATAGTGATTACAGAAGATAGAAATATAGTAATGGGGAGTAGATTAAAGATGAAAGGGAATGGCTGGAGAAGGAGTGAGTTGGGTAATGGGAGAGCTAGTGGGTGAGAGAAGAAGATGACGATCTGATAGGCAGCTGTAAAGTAAAAAGAAGGAGAAAGGCGAGAGAGTAAAGGTAAAATTATGTATAATCATACCTGATAATTTTCTTTCCATTAATCATAGCTGATCAATCCATAGACTGGTGGGTTGTGTCCATCTACCAGCAGGTGGAGATAGAGAGCAAACTTTTGCCTCCCTATATGTGGTCATGTGCTGCCGGAAACTCCTCAGTATGTCGATATCAAAGCTCCATCCGCAGGACTCAGCACTTAGAGAATTACACCCACGAAGGGACACTCTGCCCAGCTCACCACCGCCGAAACGGGGGAGGGGAATTAACCCAGCTCATCCCCACACAAGTGGGGGAGGGGAATCCGTCCAGCTCATCCCCGCGGAGCGGGGGAGGGACACCACACCCGCCGATGCGGGGGGATCTGGCTTATCCTGCAACCGCAACCGCGGGAGGAGCTGACTGACCCCAACACCGCCGAAGCGGGAGGGGTACAAAGCTGCCCTACAGCCGCACGAAGCGGGAGGGAGTGCCGGCAGAATTTATGTCTCAATCCAGCCCCGTAAAACGGGGGGGAGAGGAATGCAGCAGCTCACTGTAACACAAACTCGTCTCAACTCTTGAAGAATCCAAGTGAAAAAACTTGAACACGAAGTCTTTCTGAAGTAACTGAAGACTAAACTTGCAGCTGAAATGCAATCAGAATAAAAACAGTACAGATATCTGGGAGGGGCTATGGATTGATCAGCTATGATTAATGGAAAGAAAATTATCAGGTATGATTATACATAATTTTACCTTCCATATCATCAAGCTGATCAATCCATAGACTGGTGGGATGTACCGAAGCAGTACTCACCCAGGGCGGGACATTGACATCCCTGACCTCAACACTGAAGCTCCAAACCGGGCCTCCGCCCGTGCAGCCACCGTCAAACGGTAATGCTTGGAGAATGTATGAGCCGAAGCCCAAGTTGCCGCCTTGCATATCTCTTCCAAGGAGACGGATCCGACCTCTGCCATCGAGGCCGCCTGAGCTCTCGTGGAGTGAGCCTTCAGCTGGATAGGCGGCACCTTCCCTGCGGCCACATAAGCCGCTGCAATGGCTTCCTTGACCCATCTTGCCACCGTAGGCTTAGCAGCCTGCAGACCCTTACGAGGACCTGCACACAGGACAAACAGATGATCCGATTTCCGGAAATCATTGGTCACTTCCAAGTATCTGATGATGACTCGCCTCACATCCAGATATTTAAGAGCAGAGTACTCCTCTGGGTAGACCTCCCTACGAAAGGAAGGGAGACAGAGCTGCTGATTCACATGGAAGCGAGAAACAATCTTGGGCAGGAAGGAAGGCACTGTGCGAATAGTCACTCCTGCCTCAGTGAACTGCAGAAAAGGCTCTCGACATGAGAGCGCCTGGAGCTCGGAAACTCTTCTGGCTGAAGTGATAGCCACCAAAAAGACTGCTTTCAACGTCAGGTCTTTCAGAGATGCCCTTGACAAGGGTTCAAAAGGCGGCTTCTGCAATGCTCTTAGCACCAGGTTGAGATTCCACGCAGGCACCACTGAGTGCAGAGGAGGGCGCAGGTGATTAACTCCCTTGAGAAAGCGCACCACATCTGGCTGCGAAGCCAGGGAAGCACCCATCAGGCGGCCCCTGAAGCAAGCCAGAGCCGCTACCTGGACTTTAAGGGAACTGAGCGACAGGCCTTTCTCCAGACCTTCTTGCAGGAACGCCAACACTGAAGAAATTGGAGCAGTGAAGGGAGAAAGTGAGCCTGCTTCACACCACGCTGCAAATATACGCCAAACCCTGGCGTAAGCAGTAGAAGTAGAGCGCTTCCTCGCTCTTAGCATAGTGGCGATGACCTTGTCTGAGAAGCCCTTCTTCCTCAGACGCTGCCGCTCAATAGCCAGGCCCCCAAAGGGGGAGGGATCCTCCATCACCACGGGACCCTGATGTAACAGGCCCTGCTCCACTGACAGCCGCAGAGGATCGTCGACTGAGAGCCTGATCAAGTCCGCATACCAGGGACATCTGGGCCAATCCGGGCCCACCAGGATTACCCTGCCGGGATGCTTTGCCACCCGGTCTAGCACCCTGCCCAACATGGGCCAGGGCGGGAACACATAGAGGAGCTCTTGTGTCGGCCACTGTTGGAGAAGAGCATCTACTCCCAGGGATCGAGGGTCCCGTCCTCTGCTGAAAAAGCGCGGCACTTGGCAATTGGCCGATGACGCCATCAGATCTAGGCTCGGCTGGCCCCAGCGCTTCGTGATGTCCAAGAACGCCTGAGCAGATAGCTGCCGCTCTCCGGGCTCCAAAGTATGGCGACTGAGAAAGTCCGCCTTGACATTCATGACTCCGGCAATGTGGGCCGCTGAAAGCTGCTCCAGGTTCGCTGCCGCCCACTGGCATAGATTCATAGCCTCCTTGGCTAGAGGGGCGCTCTTGGTACCTCCCTGGCGGTTGATATAGGCCACAGCCGTGGCATTGTCCGACAGGACCCGTACAGGCTTCAACACCAGTACCGGGATGAACTCCAATAACACCAACCGAATGGCTCTGAGTTCCAGGAGGTTGATAGACCACTTGCCTCTGCAGGAGACCAGAGCCCCTGCGCTGTCCTTCCCAAGCATTGGGCTCCCCAGCCCATCAAAGAGGCGTCTGTCGTGACGACAATCCACTCCGGGGTCACCAGAGGCATTCCTGCAGACAACTTGTCTGTCTGCGTCCACCAGCTCAGCGGCTTGCGCACTGCTGGGTCCAAGGGAAGGCGCACAGCATAATCCTCCGACATCGGAGTCCAGCGCAACAGCAGAGATAGCTGTAGTGGTCTCATATGAGCCCTGGCCCAGGGCACTACTTCCATCGTGGCCGTCATAGAGCCCAACAGCTGCACGTAGTCCGAAGCCCGAATAGGAGAGGCTACTAGGAACTAGTCCACCTGAGCCTGAAGCTTGACAATCCGATTGTCTGGCAGGAACACTCTGCCCACTTGGGTGTCGAATCGAACTCCCAGATACTCCCGGGACTGAGTCGGGCGCAGCTGCTCTTCTTCCAGTTAATGATCCATCCCCGGGAGCTCAAAAGAGCAACTACCCGGTCCATAGCTTTGCCGCACTCTGCATAAGAGGGGGCTCGGATCAACCAGTCGTCCAGATAAGGATGGACTTGTACTTCTTCCTTTAGCAGGAAGGCCGCTATGACCCCCATTACTTTGGAAAAGGTCCGCGGAGCAGTAGCCAACCCGAAAGGGAGGGCTCTGAACTGGAAGTGTCGTCTCAGGACTGTAAAACGCAGAAAGCGTTGGAGAGGAGGCCAGATGGGAATATGCAGGTACGCTTCCTTGATGCCCAAGGAAGCCAAGAACTCTCCTGCCTTCACTGCCGCTATAACAGAGCGGAGAGTCTCCATGCGAAAGTGCCGCACTTTCAAGGCCCGATTGACCCCTTTGAGGTCGAGGATAGGCCGGACAGAATCTCCTTTCTTTGGTACCACAAAGTAAATGGAGTAACGTCCCTTGCCAATCTGATCTTTTGGCACCGGAACGACCGCACCCAGGCGGATCAGGTTGTCCAAGGTCTGCTGCACTGCCACAGCTTGACCGGAGACTTGCAGGGAGAGAGTACAAACCCGTCTCTTAAGGGTCGGCAGAACTCTAGCTTGTAGCCGTCTCTGATGACTTCCAGCACCCAAGCGTGTGAAGTTACTGTGGTCCGCTCACCCCGAAACGAGGACAGCCGTCCTCCAATCTGCACTGGGGCGTGGACCAAGGCCCCGTCACTGGGTACGAGACCCTGGGGGAGGACCGGAGGGAGCAGCTCCGGGACGGCGGTCTCTGCGAAAGGAATGCTGCTTGGGGGAGAAATTCCTCTTGAAGGAAGAGGGAGCAGAGGAGCCCGGCCTGCCCGGGCGGTACCGACGGGCTTCCTGAAACCGTCCTCTGGAGGGACCGGGACGGGTACTAGCCCGAGCCCTGACCTCTGGTAACCTCTTGCCCTTAGACGTGCCGAGATCGGTCACGATTTTGTCCAGCTCGACCCCAAAGAGCAGCTTGCCTTTAAAAGGCAATCTAGCCAGGCGGGATTTAGAGGCGTGGTCAGCAGACCAATGTTGCAGCCAAAGCCACCGCCGCGCAGAGACTGTCTGAGCCATGCCTTTAGCTGAGGCTCTCAAGACAACATACAGCAAGTCTGCCAAATAGGCTAAGCCCGATTCCAGGGCCGGCCAATCAGCCCTCAAGGAATGATCCGAGGGGGAAGCCCGCTGCACCATAGTCAGGCACGCCCTGGCCACATAGGCACCGCAAACCGAGGCCTGCAAACTTAAAGCAGTCGCCTCAAAGAACGACCTTAAGGCCGCCTCCAATCTTCTGTCTTGGGCGTCCTTTAGGGCCGTGCCACCTTCCACCGGCAAAGCCGTTTTCTTAGTCACCGCAGTGATTAAAGAATCCACGGTAGGCCACAGATAGGCCTCACGTTCACTTTCAGGTAAAGGAGAGAGGCGGGACATAGCCCTAGCCACTTTGAGGCTCGCTTCTGGGACATCCCATTGAGCCGAAATTAAGGTGTGCATGGCATCATGCACGTGGAAGGTTCTAGGCGGGCGCTTCGTCCCCAGCATAATGGCAGAGCCAACAGGGGCTGAGGGAGAGACGTCCTCCGGAGAGGAAATCTTCAAAATGCCCATGGCCTGCACTAACAGGTTGGGCAAATCCTCTGAGCTAAAAAGCCGCGCTGCAGAGGGGTCATCCGCTCCATCCGAGCGGGGATCCGTCTCCTCCAAGGAATCCGCAAAGGACCGTTGGGAGACCTCAGACACGCTGCCCTCATCTACATCGGAGGAGACAAAGTCCTCCAAGGCCTGGAAATCAACCAGAGGGTGTTTACCTCTGGGAACCTCAACCTCTTTACCAGAAGAGGGAGCAGGGGCAGCGTTTTGCATGAGGAAAGCCTGATGCAGCAGCAAAACAAACTCGGGGGAGAAACCCCCCAGACTGTGCACTTCCGCAGCCTGGGCAACAGCCCTAGACGCACCCTCAACCGGCGCTCGCAAGAGCGGGGGAGAGACATGCTGCGCATCCAAAATGGCGTCCGGCGCGACACTCCGCGAAGGAGCCGCGCGGGAAGAACGGCGCTTAACTTTAGCCGCTTTGTGCCGTCACCCAAATTAAGGGCGTTCATGGCATTAATGTCTCCAACCTCAAGGGCGGCCCACGAAGAAGCCGTCCGAGCCGCGTGGCCGGCCAAGATGGCGGAGGCGAGGAGCGGGGGATGGGCGTTTATGGCGGGAAAAACCGCCACGCCGGAGAAAGGACCGGGACATTCCTCGGTCACGAAACTGTCACC
Organism: Microcaecilia unicolor; assembly: GCF_901765095.1. Classification (NCBI taxonomy): domain Eukaryota; kingdom Metazoa; phylum Chordata; class Amphibia; order Gymnophiona; family Siphonopidae; genus Microcaecilia; species Microcaecilia unicolor. The sequence goes on from NC_044038.1 coordinate 130,004,483, forward strand.
CAACAAGGGCGAATCAGGCTGTAAGACCCCCGCATCCCCTCTAGAAGCGCTCAAGCGATCCGGGGAGCGACCCTTTGCGCCCTCGCCCACCGACGCCATATGCCACGAGGAGAAGAATCGGGGAACCCCCTGCCCGCTATAAAAAGGTAAAATTACCTGCTTGCCGCTCCGAGCTGTAACGAACTGGTGTCCCAGTGAGTAGCTGCAATGAACGTTTAAATAAACGTCGAAATAAACGCCTTTAAGGACGTTTAAAATTTTTTTTTTTTTTTTACCGGAGCCAGCGGGAGGGGGGAGAAAAGGAGGGACCTGGCACCACCAGGTTTGCACTTGCTCAAAAGAGCCCTCAACCCAAGGCCTCAACAAAACCTAAGGATTAGGCTTGGAGGCCTAGCCAGAGCTGCTGCTGTGTGTGACCACCACCTGCTGAGATAGAGAACATACTGAGGAGTTTCCGGCAGCACATGACCACATATAGGGAGGCAAAAGTTTGCTCTCTATCTCCACCTGCTGGTAGATGGACACAACCCACCAGTCTATGGATTGATCAGCTTGATGATATGGAAATTTGAGTTGACAGAGAGGCAGAAAATAAAAAAAAAGAGGAAGCAGCTAAAAAGGAATGATCAGTATGTCTGAGGTAGATGTAGTGAGGGAATAGACAGTAGAGAGGAGAAAAGACAAATGCACAGCAGTCACTTGAAGGAGAATTAGTAGACGACAGGAAATTAGAAGCAACATAATGGAAAAATAAAATGTCCAGACATCAAAGGTAGAAAAAAGCATTTTATTTTGAATGTTTAAATGGAATACGTTAGCTTTGTGAAAAGTGCATAGCAAATGTCTTTGCATTGTGTTCAGTACAAAGGAATTTTTATTTTTATTTCTTCAGGGTTGTAGTGCATGTTAAGTTTAACTTCTTGGGGTTCTCAATTCAATTTTTGTGTAAATATTTTTATTTCTAACTTGTGATCCTTTGTTCTGTTTTTGGTGAGGGTCTGTCAGTGTGATAGTAATGGCAGGTACAGAAATTGGAAGGAAGGCAGGGAAGAGAGGGGATTGGAGAGAGTGCCCTCCTTTATTTTCTGACCTGGGCCACAGCATGTCTAACACTGGCCCTTACCCTTGCTTTATAGCTGGTGGGGCTCCCCAAGCATCCATCCTCCAAAGGCAGTCAGAGCTCCCTTCTACCAAGCTCTGCAGTTGCATCTTTGAGTTACTGACAACTAAGGATGCAAGGGGTGCCAGCTTTGGTCGCTTAGGGATGTTGCTGCTGCCTGCCAAGCTTGGTAAAGGGAAGTTCTGGCCACTTTCAGAGGAAGTCTTCAGCTGACAGAGTTTGAGGTGAAGGTAGGGCGAGGCAGAGAAACGTTTGTGCCACCCACTTTGGGCTCAGTCCCACCCAAAATTGGTTTTCTGGCTACGCCACTGTATCATATCACCCCTGTTCCTCCTTTCCTCCAGAACCTAGCTAGTGACAGTTGATGAGAGAGCAAAGTTGCTCTCTCATCAACTGTCACTAGCTAGGTTCTGGAGGAACTACTGTCAATTATTACAGATTAAACCTGTCCCATACAAGATTTCTCTCTGAAGAGAGAAATTAAATTATCTTAAATTTGTACAAACCTCTTTATAAATTTAATTACTCTCAGTTATGACAGTTTCAGTCACTCTTTTATTATTTCACTCAAAACCTCTCCACATATTCTTTTCTTTCAACCCCTCACAAAGACACATCAGGATACAGGTCTTCTCTCATCAACTGTCACTAGCTAGGTTCCTAACTAGAGCAGTGCAGCCAATCAGGAAGTTCCCTTAGAACACATTTCCAAACTGACATTCTATTATACATGTTGGGTTAAAAACACTATATAAAACCTTCGTTTTTGGATTTTAATTACACAACTCAGATCAGAGTGATGGCCTAATATCTATTCTATGAAAAGTTCCATGTAAATTGACCCCCAAATAGCTAAGTTAGAACATCATAAAATCGGATTAATTTGCATATAATCTAAGCTTAATTAACCCCATAGCAAGCAAGTATAGGCTTCCAGCACCTGAATTCTAGCATTAAAACTCATGCAAACACTTTTAATATTAATTTGTTAATACTTTTACATTTTTAGGTGTCAGTGCAGGTTTCCTTTAACTGTACTGCGTCTGCGCCGAAATTCACACCGTTTTGGGTCACCACAGCAACCAAGGACGCCTCCAAAACCCCCTTACACTTCCCAGCAGTCTCCCGATCAAGTTTATTAAAAAATGCGCCACATGTGCGTGCCTCGCGAATTTGAAATTGTGCATAACGCTGATTTTGGCGGCATATATATTTTATTAATTGGACACTTCCTGGGGTCAAAACTAGCCCCCCTTGCAAATTTTTAATAATACATTGGTGGCACAGTGATCCCCGATGCTCCATTTCAACACAGGAGCCATCGGGTAAACTTAGGGCGCTGCGCATGCAAGATGACGTCATCAGCGATGTCAGCAGGCACGCCAACATCGTAGACCCGTCAGCAGCGTTCCCCGGCCTCCTGTAGGCCTCAGGGAGCCCAGGGCTTTTCCTAACAGGCCTGCCCTGTCTCCTCTTGTCCAGTAGCAGTACGGAATCACGCAGTTCACACCGGATACACAATTCCACGACGGACCCACCCCAAGGGCCAGGTAAATAAATATTTTTTATACTGGTTACAAAAGCTAACCACCTTTACCACATTCTCTGGCAACGAATTCCAGAGTTTAATTACACGTTGAGTGAAGAAAAATTTTCTCAGATTCATTTTAAATTTACTACTTTGTAGCTTCATCGCATGCCCCCTAGTCCTAGTATTTTTGGAAAGAGTGAACTGACGCTTCACTTCTTCCCGTTCCACTCCACTCATTATTTTATAGACCTCTATCATATCTCCCCTCAGCCGCCTTTTCTCCAAGCTGAAGAGCCCTAGCCGCTTTAGCCTTCCCTCATAGGGAAGTCGTCCCATCCCCTATATCATTTTCGTCACCCTTCTCTGCACCTTTTCTAATTCTAATATATCTTTTCTGAGATGCAGCGACCAGAATTGAACACAATATTCGAGGTGCAGTCACACCATGGACCGATACAAAGGCATTATAACGTCCTCATTTTTGTTTTCCATTCCTTTCCTAATAATACCTAACATTCTATTTGCTTTCTTAGCCGCAGCAGCACACTGAGCAGAAGGTTTTATCATCAACGACGACACCTAGATCCCTTTCTTGGTCTGTGACTCCTAACATGGAACCTTGCATGACGTAGCTATAATTCGGGTTCCTCTTTCCCACATGCATCACTTTGCAGTTGCTCACATTAAATTCTTCGATTGTCTCGCATAACTCTGCACAATGTAATCCATAACCAATTTGTAACAAATTGTATTTCCATCATTCATCTCATATTGTAAGCCACACTGAACCCGCAAAAAGGTGGGAAAATGTGAGATACAAATGCAATAAATAAATAAATAAATGTCATCTGCCATTTAGACGCCCAGTCTCCCAGTCTTGTAAGGTCCTCTTGTAATTTTTCACAATCCTCCCGCGATTTAACAACTTTGAATAACTTTGTGTCGTCAGCAAATTTAATTACCTCACTAGTTACTCCCATCTCTAGGTCATTTATAAATATGTTAAAAAGCAGCGGTCCCAACACAGACCCCTTGGGAACCCCACTAACTACCCTTCTCCATTGAGAATGACCATTTAACCTAACTCTCTGTTTTCTATCTTTTAACCAGTTTTTAATCCACAACAGGACACTACCTCCTATCCCATGACTCTCTAATTTCCTCTGGAGTCTTTTATGAGGTACTTTGTCAAGCGCCTTCTGAAAATCCAGATATACAATATCAACTGGCTCACCTTTATCCACATGTTTGTTCACCCCTTCAAAGAAATGTAACAGATTGGTGAGGCAAGATTTCCCTTCACTAAATCTACTACTACTACTTAACATTTCTAAAGTGCTACTAGGGTTACGCAGCGCTGTACAATTTAACATAGAAGGACAATCCCTGCTCAAAGAGCTTACAATCTAAAGGACACGTGAACAGTCAGACCAATAGGGGCAGACAAATTGGGGCAGTCTGGAATTCCTGAAAGGTAAGAGTTAGGTGCCGAACGCAGCATTGAAGAGGTGGGCTTTAAGCAAAGACTTGAAGATGGGCAGGGAGGGGGCTTGGAGTAAGGACTCGGGAAGGTTGTTCCAAGCATAGGGTGAGGCGAGGCAGAATGAGCGGAGCCTGAAGTTGGCGGTGGTGGAGAAGGGTGGAGGAGGGATTTGTCCTGTGAACGGAGGTTTTGGGCGGGAATGTAAGGGGAGATGAGGGTAGAGAGGTAGTGAGGGGCAGCAGACTGAGTGCATTTGTAGGTAAGAAGGAGAAACTTGAACTGAATGCGGTATCTGATTGGAAGCCAGTGAAGTGACCTGAGGAGAGGGGTGATATGAGTATATCGGTTCTGGCGGAATATAAGACATGCAGCAGAGTTCTGAACAGATTGAAGAGGGGATAGGTGGCTAAGTGGGAGGCCGGTGAGGAGTAAGTTGCAGTAGTCAAGGCGAGATGTAATGAGAGCGTGGACGAGAGTTCGGGTGGTGTGTTCAGGGAGGAAAGGGCGAATTTTGCTGATGTTAAAGAGGAAGAAGCGACAGGTCTTGGCTATCTGTTGGATATGCGCAGAGAAGGAGAGGGAGGAGTCAAAGATGACTCCGAGGTTGCGGGCTTTGCCTCATTAATCCATGCTTTTGAATATGCTCTGTAATTTTGTTCTTTATAATAGTCTCTACCGGGGAGTCACGTGATGCGTTGAGAGAGTAGGACGTGTGTCTTTGCTCTCCGGGGCCCCCACGCCCGATTTAACCATATAAACTGCAGAAAACGGTTGACCAGCGAACTAATATATTAGCAGACGCAGTACAACCAATGGATAAGTTTGTAGAAACAGCAACTAAATCAATGCCGCCACGCAGCGCTAAAAAGGAGAAAGATAAGGCAAAGACGGCGGATACCACCGAGGAGAAGGCCTTGCAGCGAAGCGAGCAGAATTTCACTCCCGCGCAGCTGGCGCAACTGACCGCCGCGGTAACGCAAGCATTGGAGGCGCGATTGGAAAAAATCTCGGCACAGCTAGAACAATATGAATCGCGTCTGACAGATGTAACACAACGGGCTGGGGAGCTAGAGAGGCGGGTATCGGAGATTGAGGATGCGCTTTCCCCAGTGCATGGTAAGCTCCGGAACACGCAGTCCACGGTCGAAGCGCTGCAACAGAAAGTGGATGATTTACAAAACAGGGCCAGAAGGAGCAACTTACGCCTGATCGGTATACCAGAATCGGTGAGTGACTCGGTGCTGGCCACGGTGATAGAAAAGTGGCTGAATGCCGAATTTGCGCTGTCTGACCATGCAGGAGCACTGTGCTTAGAACGAATACACCGAGTGGGCCGCATCCAAGATGGCCGCCAGAGCCCGCGTGCAGTCATACTGAAAGTACATAATTACCTGCACAAGATGGAGATTTTGCGAGGCTACCGATTAAAGCGGGACGATACAAAGTTTGAGGGGAAGACAATAAGAATCTTTCAGGACTTTTCAGTATCTTTACAGGACCGTCGAAAGAAATTCACCCCCCTGTGCAGACGACTACAGGACTTGCAGATCAAGTTCATGCTGATTTACCCAGCAGTGTTAAAAATCCGACAAGATGGCAAATGGAGGTCCTTTGATTCAGAGGCTGCTGCCAAAGAGTACATAACAGCGCTGGAACAGAGGGAACAACAACAGGCGGCAGAACAGACTGGAAATAAGGACGATTCTAAGACCCAAAGTGGGTGAGAACTATAAAATGGTTGTTCTGTATTGCACACAGTAAAGAGCTGGTTCACAACACAATGTGGTGGATCGGGTGGGGGGGCCTCGGGCATGGCAGGGGCTCCCACACAATTTGTTGTCTAGGGCATGTTGGGGAGCGTAGAGATTAATAGGGGGGGAGGGGAGTTAGGGAAGGGTGGAGAAGGGAGGGGGGGATTAGCAAAAGGCAAAAGAAGTATCCTCAGGTATTGTAAAATGGAGAGGGAACCTACACAAAGAAGTCTAGGGTGGCGGAAGTGGAAGAAAGCAGGCTGGAGGGAGATATACACGTGGATACAAAGGGGGAGAGAGATGTCTTCGGGGCTAAGCTGGGAGCCTGGGAGACAAAGGCCTCAGAGGTATTTAACAGTGCAAGTTCCAAGACACCAAGGGGAAGGTGGGTAAAACACGTTTGATCTCTTGGAATGTAGGCGGCATCACATCCCCAATTAAGAGAACCAAAATCCTATCAGCTCTTAAACGTCATGGGGTAGGCATTGCCTGCCTGCAGGAAACGAGGCTATCCAAAGAGGAAAGCGATAAGCTAAAAAGAGGATGGGTGGGGGAGGTATTCTATTCCCCAGCAACAGGTAGGAGAGGAGGGACAGCAATTCTGCTGCACAAATTACTGATGGGCGCGGCAAAAATGCTGTTCAAAGATGGAGAAGGGAGATGTCGGAATTCAGCTCAATTTACAAGGAAAAGAGATGCTACTGGTATCAGCGTACGGCCCTAATACCTCAGCTACACACTTTTACGCTCAGCTGCTGACCCTTTGCCACACACATGCATCCCTCCCAATAGTGATTGCTGGAGATATGAACCAAGTGATAGACCCAGTGTTAGACAGGTCAAGGCAAGCGCGCCCTGACACCCTATCGGAGGTGTCCCTCCTAGATTCCTTTTGTCAGAAGGTGGGCCTTCTTGACCCCTGGAGGATATTACATGGAGATGAAAGAGATTACACGCACATCTCCAGAGCACATCATTCACAGTCTCGCTTGGACTATATATTAACCTCCCCTGACATATTTCAGAAAATAACAGGAGCGGTCATAGGCCCTGAAGAGATATCGCACCACTCCATTATATGGGTGGATTTAGAGAGTGCAACATATTTTCAGCAATCCCCGGGGTGGAGGTTCCCTGCTTATCTGTACTCCTCAAAAGCATTCACAGAGCACATACACAAGAAATGGGAGGAGTACCAAACACAATCAGACACACGTGGATGACCCCATTCTGTTCTGGTCCGCTGCTAAAGCAGTACTCAGAGGAGAGATTATAGCATACGTAAGTAGACGGAACAGGCAAATAACGCAAGGTATAGTGGAGCTGGAACGAAAGATCCGGCTTATAAGGCGGCAGTATGGCAGACACCCCACGCAGCAAAATTATGAACTCCTTACATCCACTAGAGCGGCGTTGAACAGCCTACTTCAGGAACGTACGACACGATCCCTGCTATTCAGGAAGTACAGGTTGCACAAATTTGGAGATAAGGCGGGAGGGATGCTAGCAAGGCTGGTGAAAGGCACAAGGAAGTCCCATTATATTGCTGCGATCACCAACAATCCAGACGAGATAGCGCAGGTATTTCAACAGCATTTTGCTAATCTCTACAAAGGAGAAGAGGGTGAGAGAGACGTCAGGAAGGCTACAGCAGAGTACCTAGCCACAGTTAACAAGGGGAAAATACATCCAGAGCAACTAGACCCCCTCAATAAACCGATAGAGGCAAAAGAGCTTCAGAAAGCTATAGGCGCATTGAAGATGCACTCTGCACCGGGACCTGATGGTCTCTCCAGTGAATTTTACAAGATGTTGAAACTGCAGATCTTGGGACCCCTATTAGAATACCTTAATGAAGTAATAGAGAAAGGCCGATTCCCACTACATGCCAACACGGCTCTTATCAGTTTAATACCAAAAAAAGGAAAAGATTTACTGCAACCCAGTTCCTGCAGACCAATTTCACTGATTAACGTGGAGGCAAAACTGCTGTCTCGGATCTTAGCAGATAGACTAGCACCACTGCTGCCACAGCTAGTGAAGGAAGATCAGGCCGGATTTGTTCGAGGGCGTCAATCTGTCCTTAACGTGCGCAAATTCATTCTAGCCACATTAGCAGATCCTGACACAAAATCACAAAGGCTGGCGGTGAGCCTTGACGCTGAACAGGCATTCGACCGGGTACAATGGCACTTTCTGTTTGAAACATTGCAGTGGATAGGTCTTACTGGATGGCTCTTGAAGGCTATCACCACACTATACACTGACCCCCGAGCCATGATATTAGTCAATGGGATAAGAACAGAGGGGTTTGACATTAAGAAAGGGACGCGACAGGGTTGCCCACTTTCTCCACTGTTATTCTTGCTGTCCTTAGAGCCGTTGCTGAATGAGATCCGAGCACACGAACAAATACAGGGTATTAGGCTCCAGCAACACGAGATTAAGGTGTTGGCGTACGCTGATGACCTGTTGTTACTGCTGAATAATCCTCAGACATCTCTAAAGCATCTCCTGCATACAGTGCATAAATACGGCAGACTCTCGGGCTTTAAATTAAATCTGGCCAAGTCACTGGCGCTGCCTCTGGATCCGGAGCTGCGGCGGGGTTGGAAGGGCGCATTCCCGCTGCAGTGGGCGGAGGATCAGATTCAGTACTTGGGGGTAGTCATTCCATCGGACATAGGGCGACTGTATGATAAGAATGTGATCCCGGTTCTGAGAGAGACCAGGCGCTTGCTGCATCTTTGGGGCACATGTCCACTTTCCCTGTCAGGACGCATAGGGCTGGTTAATATGCTGATAGTCCCCAAATGGCTCTACACATTCCAGATGCTTCCCTTATACCTAAGAAAGAAAGAGGAGCTGGCACTCAATAAAGCGATTCAGGTATTTCTGTGGAGCGGACAACGGCCTCGGCTTCCTCTGCACATAATACAAAAACCAAGAGGGCACGGGGGGATGGGTCTACTCAACATAAGATACCTGACAATTGCATGTTCGATGAGGCACATTAGAGACTGGCTCATAGGACAGCAGGAATTCTCAAACACACAAATAGAGCAGACACTCTCTCCCACAGCGCATCTGGGGTGGTGGTTACACGCATCAGGCATGGGAATCACACATAAACTGGGAAACAACCCATTTTTACTGTCAACAAGAGCAGCTTGGAAGTGGCTGTGTAAAAGACATTGGTTTAAATGGACCGCAACGCCCTTCCTGCCTCTGTTTCACAATCCAGATTTCACAGAAGGAACATCTTCAGTGATATTTGCTCGATGGCGGAGAAAGGGAATACACTACCTGTACCAACTGCTGACAGATGAAGGTAAAGTGCGACCTTTCCAGGAACTGCAAAGAGAATTTAATCTGCCAGGGACAGACCAATTGGCGCACCTGCAGATCCAGCATTATATGACAGAACTGGAATGGATTAACTTGAGTGAAGATGTGCAGGACACGTTGAACACAGCACTGACACTGGGGGCACAGAATACCGTACCCCTGCGGTTTCATCACAGATACCTTCAAGACTCCACTGAGGACATTGATTATCGAGGCAGGGCACAGAAATGGGCGTCAGACTTGGCAGGAGAGGTCTCGGACGAGGTATTCCAGACCTTTTTGGCCCTTGCCTTAAGGACCTCTGTATACACTCGACATTGGGAATTACAATATAAGTTTGCGCTGCAGCTATATATATCACCAGCCAGAGCATCAAAAGCGGGGTTTGGTGGCACTGGAGCCTGCCCTCGCTGCGACCAGATACCTGCGGGGCTAGGGCACATGTTCTGGTCTTGTCCCCGAGTAGTGAGATTTTGGTCTCAAATGCTAGATGAAATCAAACGGTACTGGGGCTGTAGCACAATACAGAGACAACCACTGTTACTTTTTGGCAAATATGAGTGTACAGGGCTCGCCCCGCCAGGACTTAATTCCTTTCTTCATAGAGCGGTTTTGATTGGAAAGAAGATCATTTTGTTGACCTGGAGAGAGAGCTTGGACCCTTCTTTTGGGACCTGGAGGACAAACATGATCGAACTTTTGAAACTGGAACGGTGTGGAATTACAGATTTCTCCTCTGCCGAGGGGAAAAAGCTGGTAAAAACCTGGGCGAATTTTTGGGACACATTACAACCAGCAGCACGAAGTAGAATTTTAAATTGAGAGACTGTGTAGGATGATGTGGTATGATTAAAAGGTTCATAGGTTCTTAGAACGGGGAGGATAGAGGGAAGGGTTGAGGGGGGGGGGAGGGGGGGTTGGAAGAGGGAGGGGGTAGTGGGATATGTTTGTAGTACATCCTGGTTAATAGTGTTAAGATGTTAACTTGAAAAGAACGGAGCAAATATGTACACTGTTTATTTACCTGCTCTAATAAAGATAATTGAAACATAATAGTCTCTACCATTTTGCCTGGCACCGACGTCAGGCTTACCGGTCTATAATTTCCCGGATCTCTTCTGGAACCTTTTAAAAAAAATTGGCGTTACATTGGCCAACTTTCAATCTTCTGGTACCACACTTGATTTTAAGGATAAATTACATATTACTATCAATAGTTCCGCAAGTTCATTTTTCAGTTCTATCAGTACTCTGGGATGAATACCATCTGGTCCAGGAAATTTGCTACTCTTCAATTTGTAGAACTGCCCCATTACAGCCTCCAGATTTATAGAGATTTCATTCAGTTTCTCCGAATCATCAGCTTTGAATACCATTTCTGGCACTGGTATTTCTCCAAATCTTTCTTGGTGAAGACCGAAGCAAAGGATTCATTTAATCTCTCCGCTATGGCTTTGTTTTCCCTGATCTTCTCCCCTTTTACCCCTCGGTCATCTAGCGGTCCAACCAATTCTTTTGCCAACTTCCTGCTTTTAATATACCTAAAAAAATTTTTTACTAAGTGTTTTTGCCTCCAACGCAAACTTTTTTTCAAAGTCCCTCTTTGCCTTATCAGCTTTGCATTTGACTTGACATTCCTTATGCTGTTTCTTATTATTTTCAGTTGGTTCCTTCTTCCATTTTCTAAAGGATTTTCTTTTAGCTGTAATAGCTTCCCTTCACCTCACTTTTTAATCATGCAGGCTGTCATTTGGTCTTCCGTCCTCCTTTTTTTAAAACACGGAATATATTTGGCCTGGGCTTCCAGGATGGTGTTTTTGAACAGCATCCATGCCTGATGCAAGCTTTTGACCATCGAAGCTCCTGTAAGTTTTTTTTTCACCGTTGTTCTCATTTTATCATAGTCTCCTTTTTTAAAGTTATACGCTAGTGTATTGGATTTCCTGCATATACTTACTTTAAAGCTAGTATCAAAGCTGATCATATTATGATCACTGTTATCATGCGGCCCCAGCACCATTATCTCCCGCACCAGATCATGTGCTCCACTAAGGACTAGGTCTACAATTTTTCCTTCTCTCGTCAGTTCCTGTACCAGCAGCTCCATAAAGCTGTACTTGATTTCGTCAAGGAATTTTTCCTCCCTAGCGTGCCACGATGTTACATTTACCCAGTTAATATCGGGATAATTGAAATCACCCATTATTATTGTGTTGCCTAGTTTGTTTGTGTCCCTAATTTCCTTTAACATTTCTGCATCCGTCTGTTCATCCTGGCCAAGCGGACGGTAGTACACTCCTATCACTATCCTTTTCCCCTTTACACATGGAATTTCAATCCATAGTGATTCCAGGGTGTGTTTTGTTTCCTGCAGAATTTTCAATCTATTTGATTCAAGGCTCTCCTTAATAGACAATGCTACCGCTGAGTGACTGTTGGCCTTCCCCCAGTTTCTAGTTTAAAAGCTGCTCTATCTCCTTTTTAAACGCCGATGCCAGCAGCCTGGGTTTCTTTACCTCTCAATCTACGAGCCTCCCTTTCTTATTAGAATAACTACTACTACTTATCATTTCTATTGCGTACGTCTAGTAGCGCTATAGAAATGATGTAGTAGTAGTAGTAGTAGTAGTAGTTAATCTTTCCGTAAAAACCTGAAAACTTATTTATTTAAAAAATGTCTTAATTGCTTGTAGGAATTGCTTTTATTTTTTGTTCCCACTTTGAACCACTGTTTAGTGGTAGTGAGCAAAATACAAGGACCATATTACATTACATCTTGGATCAGAAGGATGCATATACACATATTCTAATCCATTCTTTATACAAGAAATACCACAGTTTTACTCTTCAATCTAACCATGTTCAGTATGAAGTTCTTCTCTTTTGCACAAGCAAGGCCATTCAGCATTTCTGTATCTGGATTACTAGATTCTAGTGGACCAGAGTGACGTTTTAATTCTTATGGGAACCCCCCCCCCCCCCACTCCATCTTCTACAGTCTCTGGGATTTCTTATTAACTTTCACAACTCCACAGTTCATTCAACCATCATTTTCTTTCCAGAAGTTGTTTTAACACTTTCAAAATCAAGACATTTCTTCAAAAATTCATGGCCCATGTTCATGCCATGCAATCAGTGATCAAGATCACAACCAGAGTTTATTTACAGATGCTGGGGTACATGGCTGCAACTGTTCATACTGTCCTCTTAGCCTGCCTATAAATGTGACAAACATAAACATGTCCTCGTGGGATCTCAAGTTCCAGAGGAATCAACACTCCCAGTCTTTCCTTCATACTACATCCAACTTCCTGGCATTTTCTCCTGTTACAGTGGTGGATACACAAACCCATCTTAACAGTGTCAGGAAAACAGATGTGGAGGGGCATAATTGAACGGAGGCGCTCACGTTTTCATTAGGGCGTCCTCGCAGGATGGCCCTGTAAAGGGGCGGGGCAACCCGTATTATCGAAACAAGATGGGCGTCCATCTTTCGTTTCGATAATACGGTCAGGGATGCCCAAATCAACAAATTTAGGTCGACCTTAGAGATGGTCGTCCTTAGGTCGTTTTTGAGATGGTTGTCCCTGGTTTTTGGCGATAATGTAAACCAAGGACACCCATCTCAAAAACGACGAAATCCAAGTCCTTTGTTCGTGGGAGGAGCCAGCACTCGTAGTGCATTGGTCCCCCTCACATTCCAGGACACCAACCGGGCACCCTAGGGGGCACTGCAGTGGACTTCAGAAAAAGCTACCAGCTGCACAGCTCCCTTACCTTCGGTGCTGAGCCCCCTAACCCCCCCCCCCCAAAACCCACTCCCCACAACTGTACACCACTACCACAGCCCTTATGGGTGAAGGGGGCACCTACATGTGGGTACAGTGGGTTTTGGGGGGGGCTTGGAGGGCTCAACATTTACCACCACAAGTGTAAGAGGTGGGGGGGGGGGGGGTGGGAATGGGTCCGCCTGCCTGAAGTGCACCGCACCCACTAAAAACTGCTCCAGGGACCTGCATACTGCTGTGATGAAGCTGGTTATGACATTTGAGGTGCATAGAGGCTGGCAAAAAATGTTTACGTTTTTTTTTTTTTTTTAGGGTGGGGTGACCACTGGGGGAGTAAGGGGAGGTCATCTCCGATTTCCTCCGTTGGTCATCTAGTCAGTTCGGGCACCTTTTCGAGGCTTGGTCGTAAAAAAAATGGACCAAGTAAAGTCGGCCAAATGCTCGTCAGGGACGCCCTTTTTTCCATTATCGGCCGACGCCCATCTCTTAATCACGCCCCAGTCCCGCCTTCGGTACGGTGCCGACATGCCCCTGTGAATTTTGGTTGTCCCCGCGACGGAAAGCAGTTGAGGACACCCAAAATCGGCTTTCGATTATGCCGATTTGGGCGACCTTGAGAGAAGGATACCCATCTCCCGATTTGTGTCTGAAGATGGGTGCCCTTGTGTTTCGAAAATTCACCTGATAGTGGTAAGAAAGGAAAACACCAGAACGACATTGATCATGAGGGGTCAGTTCCAAGCAACTACTCTGTGAATTGTTTAGAGCACTGATCGCTCAACAGGAGGGATGACTTCTTCATTCAGACCTTAAGTTTCTAACTCTCACAATCTTACAATTGAATTGTCTCTAGCTTCTAATACTGGCATTCCACAGCACATCCAGGACATCGTGACAGCTGCTAGGAAACCTTCCATTTGATAAACGTATACTTTCAAATGGTGCTTAAATGGCTATGATCCAATTATGCGTCCTCCTATGATGATTCTACAGTACCTACACACTACTTGTATCAACTTAGCCTTCAAACCTCTTCTATCAGAGTACATCTCAGAGCATTGTTGGCATACCATATTCCAACAGATAATCTTCCCGTTTCACAACTACAGCTGGCCACTTGTTTCATGAAATACCTGGGGGGGGAGGGGCTTTAGTCCTTGCTTTGCTCACAGTCTTCTTTGAACCCCTAGAAATAGTGTTTTTAAAATTCCTGATCTGAAAAGTGCTCTTCCTAATAGCAATCAGCTAGGAGAGAGAGAAGGGCATTAAGGGCATTTTCAGTATGACGTTTAAGTTGGACTTTGGACATTTTGAACTAAACGTCCCAAGTCCGAATAGCAAATGTAACCATTTTTGTAAAAAGAAAAACGTCTATGTTTTTGAAAATACCATTTCAAACAAGATTTTGTGCTTTGTGCATTTATCTTTTTAGGCCACTTTCGAATCCCCCCCCCAGTTACAAATACACAAAATCAAGTTACTGGGATGTGGGAGGGGCCAACATTTTTAGCAGACTGGTCCCCTAGGCATCCCAGGAGAGCAATGGGGCACCACTGTAGAGTTCATATAAATGCTTCCAGGTACACATCTCATCATTGCTCCCTTATCTTATCTGCTGAGCCCTCCAAAACCCACTATCCCAAAACTGTACACCACTACAATAGCCCTTATGGGTGAAGGGGCACCTATATGTGGGTACAGTGGGTTTTTAGTGAGTTTTGGAAGGCTCACAGTTTCCAACACAAGTGTAATAGGTAGGGGGTGGTATGGGCCTGGGTCCATCTGTCTACAGTGCTATGCACCCGCACCCACCCACCATTAGACTACTCTGTGGACTTGCATGCTGCTCTAGTTGACCTGGCTATAAAATCTGAGGCTGTCATAGAGGCTAGTGAGTACTATTTTTATTCATTTGGTTACCTGGTCATTTAGGGCACCTTCTTGTGTCTTATTTGTTAGAAAAACAGGTCTAGACCAAAATGTTGAAGTTTATGCCCTAGACGTTTTGGTTTTGTTCTATTATGGCTATAAACCATTTAAGTGTTAGGCATGCCCTAATCCCGCTTTTGAAATGCCACTGACACGCCCCCCTGTGATTTGGACGCACTGCAGACGAACTGCATAGATAAAAGTCTGCAAAGTAAGTTTCAAAAATACTGATTTGGACATTTTGAGAAAAAAAATCATCCAAATGGTGCTTTATTACACGTTTTGGGTGATTTTCTCTTTAGAAAATGAGCCCCTTAGTAAACTTCAAGCACTGGTAATGTACGAACCATACAACTCAGTTCCATCGCTACAAAGTTGTCCTTCAGACATATCCCAAGTTCTTCCAGACTGTCACACTTTACCAATGGAATGAACAAATAGTACTGCCCGCTCTCTCTGCCCAAAGCCTCATTCCAGTGCTAGAGAGAAGACATTTCATACTCTAGATTATAAACGGGCTCTTGCCTGTTACTTAAAAAACAAACAAACTGCATCACTGAGAAATTTGGCGCTGCTTGATTCAGACATACCAGCAGGGCTGTAGCTAAGGGAAGAAATATGGCCAATGAGTTCGTAGTGGGAGCTTAGGAATGAGGTGAAGAAACACCGGTATCAAGGTAGTGAATCAGGACTGGTGCACGGGTATTTTGTGCCCTAGTTAAACCTTCAGCCTTATGCCCTCTCAATTAACTTTCAGGCCCTCTCTTCTCCCCTCCCCCAAGATACTATGCTTTTAAATATTACATGTTGTTGTGTGTATATGCATGTGTGTGTCTCACACACACACATGAATGATGAGGGTAATTTCCTAACGTCATTTTCTCAGTTAAATAGGCTACTTGAAAACTGTCCACAACTTCCTGAAAGTACCAGGCATTGATGGTTCTTTTATTTTTATTTTCAGCACTTGATATACTGCTGAGGCAACTATGCGGTTCACAATTTCTATTACAGGTACTTTGCACTGTCCCTAAAGGGCTCACAATCTAAGTTGTATATTTTACCTGGGACAATGGAGTACTAAGTGACTTCCTAGGGTCACATGGAGCTGCAGAGGGAATTGAACCTGGTTCCCCAGGATCTCAACCCACTGCCAACCGTCAGGCAGCAGCGGGAATCAAACCCAGTTCCTCATGTCTGCATCCTGCTGCACTAACCATTAGGCCACTCCTCCACTCCCACATTGAGTTTGTGTGGCTGTTGAGGATTTATTGTACTAGGCGACCACCTAGTCTTGCGTAATGGTTGGGCCAGTCCTTGGGGGAAATGAAGGGTGGATGGGTGTGACAGCTGGAGTTGAGAGTTGGTTCGTGATAGGACAAACAAGCCAGAGCCTTTCAG
The DNA here is from genome assembly GCF_901765095.1 of Microcaecilia unicolor. NCBI lineage: Eukaryota > Metazoa > Chordata > Amphibia > Gymnophiona > Siphonopidae > Microcaecilia > Microcaecilia unicolor. The sequence goes on from NC_044038.1 coordinate 130,020,834, forward strand.
TTGCACATGTGTGTGCCTGTATGTTTGGAGTCCTGCAGCTTTTCCCTTGAATTAAATAGTAATAAAACTCTCCAGAAGACCTTTACTGGGAGCATATAGAAATGTGCAATGGGTGGCACTGATTATTAATGATAATTATTATTATATAACAGAGTATATTTAATCTTAACTAATCCTGTAACTTCAACATGGATCCCTAACACTGTCAATTTTATACCAGTCAGATTACTTAGAAAATACTTACCTAGAAACTCAGTCTGCTACACACGTACCCATTACAAAGGTCACACACAGAGCGAAAGCCGGCATACCTTTTTTTTAACAGGCAATGGTTGTTCTGTTCCCAGAATCAACAGTAATTTTTGCAGCGCACCTCCTTCAATTGCTTCAACCTGAACTTTGGGATTACTGAAAGAAAGCAAATACAAGTAGAAAACAAAACAAAATTTATTATTTATAAAGAACTCTCTACATTCACAGTTTCCCAGAATTCATAAGCTAAGAGGTACCTATAATTTCTTATCATTTCTACAGTACATATGTAGCGCTGTACACAAACATTTAAGAGAGTCCCTAAGTGACAGAGCTGATATGTTCAAGACAAATAAATACAGCAAATAAGGCATGAGGGAGTTTCATTTAAAGTAATATGGATACTGAACAGGTGAATAAGGGGTTAAGAGTTAAAAGCAGCCTCATAAAGGTGGGCTTTTAGCCTTGATTTGAATAGGGCCAGCGATGGAGCATGATGTACCAACTCAGAAAGTCTATTTTAGCCATATGGCATAGCAAGATGTAAGGAAAGGAGTCTGGAGTTCGCAGTGGAGGAGAAGGGAAAAAATGCAATTAACAAAAGAGGCAGGTGCACCACCACAATATGAAACATGTAAGTGTGCATTAAAAAGAAGAAACATATAGCGCTCTGTGTTTCTGAATTAAAAATCCTTTATTCAAGCATCACACACGTAGAAGGGTACAGATAAGAATGAATGTATGTGAATGTCAGTAAGAGGAGTTTGAACTGTATATGGAAACAGAAAGGGAGCCAATGAAGTGACTTGACAAGAGGGGTTGTGAATGTAGTGACAATGGCAGAAGATAAATTGCACAGCAAATTCTGAACAGATGAAGGGGAGAGAGATGGTTTAATGGGAGACCTGTGAGGAACAAGTTCCAGTAATCTAAGCAAGAGGTGATGAGAGCGTGGAGAAGAGAAAGGAATGAATCCTGGTGACAATATAGAGAAAGAAATGTCAGGTTTTAGCAGTCTGTTGGATGTCTGCAGAGAAAGAGAGAAAGGAGTCAAAGATAACCCCAAGGTTATGAGCTGAGGAGATGGAAGATGGGAATGTTATGCACAGAAATAGAGGGGGGGGGGGGGGGGGGGGGGGGGGGGAGGACAGGTGGATTTGGGGGAAAAGAGTAGGCTGAGACTTAGGCCTGGATTTCTGGTGTAGAGAGGCAGACCTGGAATTCATAAATGTAAATATAGTATTGAACATAGCTGAAGACTGAATGAAGAGATTGCAGAAAGACAAGTTGAGGCATAAGTCAGAGGGTTATCAGTATGAATGCTAAAGTCCCCAAGAGTGAGTCCTCCATTGTCCTGTGCACTCCGCTCCATGGATAAATCCTTCTTATCTGTTCCCTTCTTCACTACTGCCAACTCCAGACTTCGCGCCTTCTGTCTCGCTGCACCCTATGCCTGGAATAAACTTCCTGAGCCCCTACGTCTTGCCCCATCCTTGGCCACCTTTAAATCTAGACTGAAAGCCCACCTCTTTAACATTGCTTTTGACTCGTAACCACTTGTAACCACTCGCCTCCACCTACCCTCCTCTCTTCCTTCCCGTTCACATTAATTGATTTGATTACTTTATTTATTGTCTATTAGATTGTAAGCTCTTTGAGCAGGGACTGTCTTTTTTCTATGTTTGTGCAGCGCTGCGTACGCCTTGTAGCGCTATAGAAATGCTAAATAGTAGTAGTAGTAGTTAATATGGCTCCAGAAAGAAGGAAAATCCAGGAAGAAAAGTATTTGTCAGGGAGTCAGTAAATGATAGATACATGGAAAGGTAGATGATATGGACATCAAGAAGAAGAAAAGGAGTGACAATGAGATGGTTAAAACTACAAGAAAGGGGGAGTAGCAGCCCAACACCATTATGGCAGCTAATGGGGAAAGGTGTGTTGGAGAAAACATAACCTCCATGACAGAGCAGCAACTGAAGCACAGTCTTTGGGGAAAAATTGTCTATGTTAAAGGAAGAAGATGCACAGTATGAAAGATTAAATGGTTGTGAAAGTAGGTGTTGGAGACAGAGCGCATATACTACAGGGCAGAAAAGAGAGAGAGTTGATTTGGAGGGGCCAGGATTGGGACTGATATCTCAAACAGAGAGGAGGAGAAGGAGTAAAGAGGCAGGAAAGGAATGACAACAGTAACAAAGTTGAGATGTGCTCAGACAGAATGAAGATGGCTGAATGAAAGGAAGAAACCACTGCAGTTCGAAAGCCAAGGAGAAGGTAGAAGAAAAATGATTGGTGAGGTGATGAAAGTAGAAAATGGGCAGTGTGATCTTGAGGTATGTAGTAGTTTGAGATGGGGAATAAGATTGGGAAGAGCAATAAAAATGCTCTTGCCATTGCTGCCTTCTCTTGGGGTGGCAGTAAATTCAGCAGCACTATCGGCAGTTGTGAAAGCTAGTGTGCAGTACAGACTCATGCACTAGCTGTCACAGCCAGCCACACCTCTGCTTTCCCATGTCATGCCCATCCATAGGCGCCCCGTATAAGAGGCTTGGGGAGGCTAAGCCTCCCCAGCCCAGCTGTGACCTTTCCCGCCCATGCTGCATTGCCTCCCCCCCCCCCAAACGTAGCCACTTTCCCTCCAGGCCCGAGGCCCGCTCATCCAGACCTGCCAAGTCGGGAGTCTCCCGCACTCCCGAGTCTGGGCCGGCAAAGTGGGAAAGTCTCCTCTTCGGCGCGAGTCGCGCGATAAAACAAAAAAAAAGAAGCAAGAGCGGGGCCGTGGCAGCCTTCAAGCATGGGCTGTCTGCGCTGCAGCCGCTCCTCTCTCTGCCCCTGGAGGAGCAGGAAGGAAGTTGACATCGACTTCCTGCTCTGCTCCGGGGACAGAGAGGAGCGGCTGCAGTGCCGATAGCCCATGCTGAAAGCTGCTACGGTACAGCCCCGCGCTTGTTCCAGCAGCCAACTGTTGCTCCTGGGGGCTCCAAAACGGTTGAAGCTGGGTGTGGTGTCGGTCCTCCCAGCTGATTCCTGTGCTTTGGGTGCGTGTAACGCGTGTTACCTTTTTTTTTTTTTGGCTGGACTCGGGGCGCTGCTGCTGAAGAGAAGCAGCAGCAGTGGCCAACAAATCAATACCGGGCAGGTATAATGGAGAGAGTGGGAAGATGGGGAGAGAAGGAGGGGACATGGAGAAGGGCTGGAGTCCTGGAGAAAGGGAGAAGCTGCTTAAAATGAGGAGAAAATGGGGAGGGGGGGGGGGGGGGGGGGTGAAAGAGGGAAGACACTGGAAGGAAGAGTAGGGAGAGAGAAACTAACAGGAGGAGAAACATTGAAGGATGGGGAGAGAGAGGGGGGCATGATGAATGGAAAAGGGTAGAGAGAGAGACACTGGATGGAAAAGGGGATAGAGAGAGAGAGAGACACTGGATGGAAGGATTGGGAGAGAGGGGGGTAGATGTTGGATGGCAGGATCGGGAGAGGGGGTAGACGAATGGAAGGACATGGAGAGAAAGAGGGAAGAGGAAGACAGAAGGATGGGGAGATAAAGAGGGAAAATGGATGGAAGGATGAGGAAAGGGGGGGTAGACGGGACGGGAAAGAAGAGAAATTACTGGACTGGACATGTAGGGGAGGGCAGGGGAGAGAGGAGAATTGCTAGATATGAAAGGATGGAGGGGTCAGGGGAGAGAGGAGATTTGCTAGATGGATGGATGGAAGGACCGGGGAGAAAGGAGATTTGCTAGATATTGGATGGAGGACAGGGGAGGGAGGAGAGTTGCTGGACACGGATGGATGGATGAATGGAGGGGAGGGGAGTGAGGAGAAATGCTGAATATGGATGGAGGGGAAACTGCTGAATTTAAGGACTGGATTGAAACGCTTTGAGGGCAGATGCTGCAACTGGAGGAAGGATAGGGACAGGGTGCCACAGATGGTAGACAGAACGCATAAGGACACAGGAGGATGGTGGACATGGTGAGTGAAAGAATATCAAATGGAAAGAAGACACCATAAAACAGACGACACTGGGACCAAAGCGAATAGAAAAACTAAATGCTCAGAAAACAAAGGTAGAAAAAAGTATTTTATTCAAAATGTATTAATTGGAATATGTCAACTTTTGGAAATGTGCATCTGTGATATTTTGCACGTAAGTTTCAATTTCTCTAGTATTGCTGCATGCCAAGTCTGACTTCTTGAGGTAATTTTCCAATTCATAATTTTGCCTTCATATCTTTTGATTTCTAGTTCCTTTTGTCATATCTGTTGTCATGTGTTTTTCATGTGTGATCAAGGTGCAGTATTCTGCTAGCGTGTACTATTTGCAGCCCTTTTGGTTTTTTCACTAGGTAGTGTATTGGTGTTTTAGAGCCTGGTGTAATTACAGTGCTGCTTTTCCACGCATAAGATTGTATCTCGTCCTGTCCTTGGAATTAGTGCTGTTATGATTTGGTAAGTTTCTGAGTGTGTTTTTGCACAAGTTTGTGTATAGTGTTTTGCAGTGTAAAGATTGTGTGTTGGCCGTACTAAGGTGACATCAACACTTTAAATTCATTTTAGTTTGTCATAACATCAGACATAGTTTTATAATATTTTGGAGGATCTGATGTTGAATTGTTAAAGGTATTAATTGTGACTATTTTACTTTTATTTATTTATTTTTCCTGTGTGTTGTCGGACAATTATGGATGTAAGCCCCACCCCCTGGTACCACCCATAACCCCGCCCCCTTTAGCCTCCCCAAACAGTTGGCCCACCGACCGCCTATGTGCCCATCTCTTGCCTACTCCCGCAATGGGCAGCTAACATAGGAAGGTAAGTGCCTGTCTAACGCTGGGCCTCTACATTTTTCTCCAATTAAAAAAAACCCAACTACTTAATATAGAAAAACAATTACTACAATCTTCTGAAAATGTTGCTAACAATGGAGCTGATTTTATACAGCTTTTTCTGAGTGTAAAGCAGGTTTTACAGATGGAAAATAGCTCATAAATTACGCACAGACACAGATGTGTGAAAAGCAGGCACACTACAAGGTTGTGCTTATTTTTACGTGCTCTGTGTGCAGGAGCTCCAGGGGTGTAATTTGGGTGGAGCTAGGTAGCGTTGTGATGTACACACAGAGAATGCACACACATATCTAAATCTTTTTTGAAGCTGGGGTGAGTTTGTACACTACTGGGGCCGATTCCGACATCCTGTTACAGAAAAACATGCGAGGGCCTACGTTTATAAAACAGGTGCTTTTATGGTCGTTTCACACAGGCATCCTGGTATGAAATTATCCTCAATGAAATTATGTCAATAACAATAATAATTATTTAGATTTTGCTTACACCTTTTTCAGTAGTAGCTCAAGGTGAGTTACATTCAGGTACACTGTGTTATTTCCCTGTCCCTGGAGGGCTCACAATATAATTTTGTACCTGAGGCAATGGAGGGCTAAGTGACTTGCCCAAGATCACATGGATCAGCAGTGGGATTTGAACTGGGCACCTCTGGATGTGAAGACTGGTGCTTTAACCAGTAGGCTACTCCTCCACTCCACTTCTGTTCTATGCACATGCTGATGATATTCAGCTTATAGAATCACAGAAACCTGACGGCAGATAAAGGCTGTCTATCCACAGCCATCTACTATCTCCTCCTCTCTCTAAGTGATCCTACGTGCCTGTCCCAAGCTTTCTTGAGTTCAGATATAGTCCTGGTCTCCACCATCACTGCCTATAGATGGAGACGGAAGTGGAAAACAGGCTGTTTGTATGAAAGAACTGGGTGAGTGGTTTACTTTGAGTGCTTTGGTATGGAATGTGTCTAAATTTGCCATACTGTGTTTTGGGGATGTTGATTTGTTAGGGGTTGCTCTACAAGTGTTTTCGCCTTGATTCCGCAGGGGGAGAGACTCGGTGAGCAGCAGGTTTTTCAGGTAATAAAAGAGGACTATTGCCAAGATGCAATTTGTTAGGAAATTGAGGCCTTTTGTTAAGTGAAGATCTGTTTAGGACTGTAGTGCAGGTTGTTATTTATGCATTTGGTAAATGTAATACTTTATAAATTGGTCTATATAGTAGGTTGTTGAGGAAACTTCAGGTAGCCCATAATTGAGTGGCCAGATTTCTGTTGAGACTAAAGAGAAATTCCAGTGTCTCTCAATTGCTTCCAATTTGAGAACATACACAAGTTTAAGATTCTGCTGCTGCTTTTTTAAATTTTAAATTTTCAGGTGTTTTCATTTTTGTGCTCTTCTATCCAACATTATATTCCAGCTCAGCTGTTACATTCTGGAAAACGACATGGGGTAGGAGGGCTTTTAGTCAGGTGGCTGTAGGGGAATGGAATACAAGAAGAACTGAAATATACAACATCCCCTTATAGCTTTAGAAAGGCTCTGAAATTTTTAAATCTGAAGTTTTTAAATCTGATGCAATCTGATGTTTATTAATGTGTTACTGTAATTTTGCTTGTTCTGTTGAGGGTATATAAATAAATAAATATGTTTGTAAAGCTAATTTTTGAGGAAAACAGTGAGGTATACTTGTTCTTTTCACAGCTATTCCTGGAAGATGTATAGCAGGCAGAAAGCCACATGTGATCCCATTGCCAATCCCATCATAATCTTTTCAAGGCAGATTTCTCTGCTTTGTTTGCAACACAGACATGAGTTATGTATTGTTGAACGCTGCAAATTTCAGTTTTCTCATCATGCAAATTACAGTGATCAAGATCTTATTTAAAAAAAATAATATAATGTGACAATGATTTGTAATGGACTGCACCAAACCTGCCAAAAAAGGGGATCACTAAGTAAATGCTGGAAAAAAAGACAAAATAATGAAAAAGAAGTTTATTATTTCTGAAACATTGGCTATTTTGAAAATGGAAAGTTTTATGATGTTACTTTAGCCATTTTCACTGACAGCTGGTCTGTCGTTATTTCTAAATGAGTAGAAAATTGACAGTGAATGGTAATTTTATAAAGGCAGCCTCACTGGTATGGCAGATATGCAAATAGGATACCTGCGTTTTATAGAAGGGAACTTCTGCAGGTAAAAGCTGCTTTCAAATTCTCCTCTCTTAGCCTGTAAGCAACCACACAAAGTTATACCTGCTCTGAGGCACATGTTACTTTCCCATTTTCTTTTATATGCATGTATGTGTTTTTTTATAACATAAGCCCAAACCACACCCTAAGTTCATATTAAATACACTGGGTAATTCTATAAACACATATTTCTTTCATGTATAATGTTGTTTTACAAGCAGAAATATCCTATAAAGTTATGCCCTGGGCAAACAAGCATTTTACTTGCAGAGAATGCCCATTCACAGCACCAGCGAGAATACAAGCTAAATGGGGAGAATCAAAATTACCCTCAAAATGGGCAGCTGGTGTGTGTGTATATTTGTGTTTCCACTGTCAAGCAATAAGAAAACCTCCTGCATGTGATCATGGATGCAGCTCAAAATGGGTTATATTAAACTATGAAAACAATCAAATCAACAATCCACAACAAATAATGACATAAATACATAACTCCTGAAGACTACCTATGATGGCTGAATGGGTGCTCCCTGGGCTGTTAAGCTCTGTTAGAGAACCCAGTCAGAATGTATTTATTTATTTATTGAGATATATTAACTGCCTTTATGAAGAGTAGCATGAAAAATTACTTAAAAATGGTTCTGATGAAATAAACAAATCCAACATAGCTGCCTTCTATCAATTTGTGACTAGCATGGAACTAAGCGATTCAAGGGACAGGTCAGCATCAATAAAACTCCTAGACTGCAAACCTTATCATGTACTATTAATGAAGTAAGATCAATGATCACAGAGGATCTAAGGAGGAAAAATTTCCCTTTCTTTGCTCACAAAACTTGCTTTCTTGCTGTTCAGTTTAGCCTTATTAATGCACATCCAACTAAACTGAGAGGTTGATTTAAATTCCCTATTAACATCATTTCCTGTGACTCCCGGGGCAGAAATAACTGGATATTCTCTACAAAAAAAACCCAAAAACAAAACCCTTCAAATTTCTTGACAACATTCTTTCAAAGTTGTAAACAGACGTTAAATAAGACAGGTGCAAAAGCAGACATAGAGATTTTAAAATCTGGAATGTGCTTACCATTATAAAATGGCATGCACATGCTAAAATTGGAAGCATGCCCAAGCCATGCCATCTTTAAATTTCTGCATCCATGGGAGTATACACATGCAAATAGCGGTTTTCTAAAATTGCTATTTGCACATGCAAATGAAGAAGACATCTAGATGGTTTTAAAATGACTTCCTTAGGCTAAGTTTGGCTGCAACTAAGGGATAGAGAACCTAACTTAGGTTAATACATTGGGAACATTTCAGTTCCTCAAATCTATGCCAATTTACCATCAAAACCCCTAGTTTTTGTATGGATTAACAAAGTTTTATAAGGGAAATAACTTCCAAGAGTTTCAGGACCAACCCATGCAGTCAACAAGTGGCCTGTGGCCAGTGAAGGATCTGCTATGTTAATGACTCTTGTCAGCAAATGGCTGGATAACAGAAGGACCCCTCCCCTTCCCCCCAATTGTTTTAGCATTTTTATAGCTGCTTGATACAAGTTAGTATAACTTCTGCATGCTAACAGTGAATTGGTCTGGGACAATCTAGCAATGTCTAGGGTCAGGGAACATGAAGGAGCCCAATATATCCAAAAGCAATCTCCTTCCCAGTTTAAGACCTAACATGCAAGAACTTGATCCCTGTGGGTTGGAGAACTGAATAGGAAGAAAGGTTTGAGATGTAAAAAAAGAATGACAATACACATTTTCTCCACAAACACATACTTTACATCCTTTTCTGGGTATCCCCAACACTATACTGCCCCTTTTATCATCACCCTCATTCAACAAGCAAATAGAATGTAAGGTATTATTAGGAAAGGAAAGCAAAAATGAGGATGTTATAATGCCTTAGTATTGCTCCATGGTGCGATCGCACGTGAAATATTGTGTTCAATTCTGGTCGCCACATCTCAAAAAAGATATAGTGGAATTAGAAAAGATACAGAGAAGAGCGACGAAATTGATAAAGGGGATAGAACAACTTCCCTATGAGGAAAGGCTAAAATGGCTAGGGCTCTTCAGCTTGGAGAAAAGGTGGCTGAGGGAAGATATGATAAAGGTCTGTAAAAATAATGAGTGGAGTTGAACGTGTAGATGTGAAGCGTCTGTTTACACTTTCCAAAAACACTAGGACTAGGGGGCATGCGATGAAGATACAATGTAGTAAATTTAAAATGTATTGGAGAAAATTTTTCTTCACTCAACGTGTAATTAAACTCTGGAATTCGTTGTCAGAGAATGTGGTAGGGGCGGCTAGCTTAGCGGAGTTTAAAAAAGGTTTGGATGGTTTCCTCAAGGAAAAGTCCATAGACCATTATTAAATAGACTTGGGGAAAATCCACTATTTCTGGGATAAGCAATATAAAATGTTTTGTACTTTTTTGGGATCTTGCCAGGTATTTGTGACCTGGATTGGCCACTGTTGGAAACAGGATGCTAGGCTTGATGGACCTTTGGTCTGTCCCAGTATGGCAATACTTATGTACTTATGTAACAATGCTTCTAAAATACAGATGACATTTAATGAATAATCAGCTATCAGAGAATTACACATCCTTAATTCTGGCAAATCAAACATTAAAAAAAACCCAAAAAACAAAAAAACAATGTTCAGAAAATGTTGAACTTCAACTAACCCACAAACTATTTCCCTCTCCAACTCTACGTTCAAGAGGAAGTGACAATAATGCTGCCTGTTTTGCTCAACATTTAGAAGGGCAGTTGAAGTGCAGTATAACTTCAGTATTTACCGCAAATTAATTTACTGTGGGAGTCAACAACCAAAGGTAGCTCAGTACCACAGGTTACCGACTCCCATGGTATATGAATAATGCTGCTTGTGAGCCACCATGCAAGCAGCATTATTCTACTGTCCTGGAAGTGCTGGGCTGCAAAGTCATGGTCTGCTTAGAGGCCGGCCAGCCAACTTGAAAGAAAGCTGCACCCCCCTTGCACACCCAATTTACAAATACCTTTCCTGAAGGTCCCCCCAGCTGAAGACCTTCCATCTGGAAACATCAATTCCCCGCCCCCCCCCCCCCCCAACACTAGACCTACCTAGATGTTTCCCAGTATTGTCCAACAGTTACAACTTCATAAACTAGACTCCATCCTTGAAAAACTAAGGGTCTCATCATTGGAAGTCAGAAGTCCCAAATCCATAATGCCAATCACCCTGGCAGGAACAACCGTAAACTTTGTTCAATCAGTGAAAAGACCTGGGGGTACTATTCGATGATGCTATGACCTTTAAATCCTAGAATGCAAACACCATTCGATGCTGCTTCTATAAACTCAATGAATCAAAAAAGCCCCTCACCAAACAATTTATAAGTCACTTACTATAAAGCTTCAATATTCAACAACCAAGTTTTTTAGGCCCATCAAAAGTGGTTGGTACTTCATTAGTGCCTAAATAGACACTCTAGGCCACTAAGCTTCCTATCGGTCCACATTTTTTACAAAAGCATCTTCTTTGAACTTCATCTTTCAATCTTTGTATTAGTATATTCTGAATATAATCTTTAATATAGTGTTTAACAGGGGCATTTATCTGGAAAGTCTTGATCATCAACACTGACATGCCGGAGAACCATATGCCGACATAGCCATGTTTCATCGACATCATATCAAATCAGTACCTAGTAATCAGATATGGCTTCTGGCAAACAAAATAAAATTGAAACAGCGTTTGGAGCACAGGGAGGTGGAAAAAGGCCTTGAAGATGGCATTGCGGTGAGATCCAATCATGGAAGAGCTGGGAACTATCAAGAGTATGATTCCAGACAGCTCACAAAATATCGCAGCTTTACAACAGGAAATGGCAAATTTGGCTTCCCAACTTACAGTCTACAATGAGAGAGCCACTCAGGTTGAAACACGTGTATCCAATCTGGAGGACTAGGCACAGTTATGGTGAGTGGATCATGCTGCCTTAGCAGGCTTGCAGAAAGAACTGATTAATACCAATAATCGGAGTCGCCGTAACATTAGGTTCATTGGCTTACCTGAGGGAAAATTGAAGGGGCACATCCTGTGTCCTTTATAGAAAATTTTCTCCTGAAATTACTCCAGATTACTTTTAAGCTTTTGTGTGAAGTGGAGCGGGCCCATCGGATCCCAATGAGACACTCAGATCAGGACATGTGAGGCCCTTCATTTTGAAGGTCTTGTGTCACGCTCAAGTGATGGAAATAATTGCGAAGATGAGAGCTATGTTGAACATACAATGGAATGGAGCTACAATTAAGGTTGTGCCTGATTTTGAAAGGTGCAGAGCACAAATCTGGAAGCAGTTTTTATCAATGCGATTACAATAAAAACTGGGAGCGCAATATTGGCTTTTTTATCCTGACCTGAAAAAAGTCACCTACCGTAATCGCACACAGCATTTTGAAGACACAAATGCATTGAAATAATTTATTAGAGAATGTCAATCTAGTAGCACCTGAGCTCTGCTGTTTAATATCTTTTAGCTAATTTTTCATTGCATGCCTGTTAATCAGCAGGCTACTGATGTTTGCAAGCTTTTCTTTGTCAATTTACTGTTTTTTTTTCCTGCATGTATACGGTTTAATGGGTTCATATTACTCGAGTCATGTTACGTAACAAGGTGTGGATGTTGGAGTATTACTTGTGGGATCTGTCTGTGTCTGTGGGGGGGAGGGGAATGGTCAGCCATTCTAAGGCTGCAGAGTGTGCAGGAAAATAGGGTGAACTGTGGTAGGCAAGAGGGGCTGGGTGGAAGATGTAGGAAGGTGAAGGGGAAGGGTAGAGGAAATGGGTTTTGTTATTTTGCAGACATCCCTAGTACTAATCTCTCTATATAAAACGCACCTCCAACGTTCTGAAGCTTCCAGAAGTCCCAACGTTCTAAATGCATGGTGGTGAAACCCGGAATTCGCCCATGAGTGTTGGCCCCACCCCGACGTCAAGGGCGGACCAATGACACTCAACCAATCGCATCACGAACCCGTTACTAAGCGACGGAACGTGACATAAGACACATCGTGGAACAATGAAAACCAGCAGCACACAGTTGCTACGCGACGTCAACAGAAACACTAAAAGGACCATATAGATCTCTGCTCTCCACACAAACAACGGACACGGAGGGCATAGGAGGGAAGGAAAAAAACCAGCACAAACACACACACTCTCACTCTTAACTGGCTATAATGAGCAACTGACCTGGCACTATCACAGGGACTGCTAGCACCTCTCTCCCTCTCTCTTACACACACACGGGACACAGAGGGGTTGGAAGACAAGGAACGAATCGTTGGGTATGAAGGGGGCAGCAGGGGAGATAAGGCAATAACTGCCTCAAATGTTTGTGCTGTGCTATGTACAATTATAATGCTGTCTCTTCATTTTGACCCTACCCTTTCACACAGACGCGCACACACACACACACACACACACACTTACACTGTCTCTATCTCACACACACACGCACCCACACACATATACACACTCTCACACAGACACACAAACACGCCTCAAATGGTTCAGCTGTCCTATGTAAAATTTCACTGCTGTCTCTTCATTTTCACCCTACCTTTGCACACTCTCTTTCACACACAGACACACATACATATACACACTCTCACTCTCTCTATAGCCTTGCTAGCGCCCATTTCATTTGTTTACTAAACAGGCCTTTTTTACTACTATACTATAATGACACAGTGTCCCTTGATACTGGCATTTTACAGTTTCAAGTTGTGTGTGTGTTATTGTACTATATTTATCCTGGGTGATGGGTCATACCTTACGAAATTCTTATGATTAATCTAAAGCTTTACTCCATAAATGTTAAGAGGAAAAAGGTTCTTAATTATACTACTTTAGAGATACTTGATGAGAAGTGTTTTTCTTTTTTCTTTTCTTCCTCTCCACTCTCTCTCTCCTGTCCTTTACATGATTTTTGCAATTTGTATGCTGTGCACTGAATTGTCTTCTGTTATTCTATTTTTAAATTTAATAAAAATACTACGACCTTAGAAATGATTTATAATGAAAATACATATATATATATATATACCATGAAAGGATCAATGCAGATAATAAAATAAAATAAAAACTCGGCCAGCACTAGGAAGAAGTAAACATCATACTTAATCAATCTAAGATGACTTAGTACATCAAGTAACTTCAATAAACTATTTTAGATGGATAGCACATTATCTCAAAAAGCAAAATGACTTACATTTGTTACAGGAAATGCCTGAAGTCTAGTAAGCTGCAGGGGTGGCTGGGTCAAACAGTGCTACTATGCAGTTGCCCAATCTAAAAAGGGAAGGGTTGCAATCTTATTCAATTGCACAGCCAATATATTGCTGGAAGATCAGAGAGTGGATGTACTTGGTAGATGGCTCTACTTATGGTTTTGAGTGGGGAATGTTACTCTTGCAATTATAAATATATATGCTTACTCAGGAGAGGTGCTCTGCCTTTTTCCGGTCCTTGCAGACTTTCCTTATTGAACTTGGTGATCTCCTTATGATAGTGGCGGGATATTTTAACCAGGATCTGGATCCTGTTGGACTAAGAACACACGGGATTCATTCTGACTTGAAAGCCTTAGTATGAGCTGGCGGATTGATAGATATCTGCATATACTCAACGCTCACGTTAAAGAGATCACATTTTGCTCGCAGGTGCATCATTTCTTTTCAAGGATTATTTTTTTGGTTTCCAAAATTCTGACTCCTAATGTGTTGGATGCTACCACTGATGCCATTCTGCTATCTGATCATGCGGGAAAAATATTGCTAACCTTAGATATTGAGGCAATATCAAATAGTAAGCCTATTTGGCAATTTAACAATGCTTCAGTGCAGGGCAAAATAGTGGAAACAGTTATAAAGAATACAATTATGGAAAACAGACAAATATGGTTTAATGAAACAGAGTTAGAATGGGTTCAGCCAAGGAAAGTCTTGCTCACCAATTTGCTTCATTTCTTTGAAGGTGTGAAGGGCCGGCCCTAGGGTTTCTAGCACCCTCCTGCAGTCTATTAGTCGGCGCCCCTACCCATCCAGAGGCGGGATCACTATGGCTCCGCCCCTACAGTAGACACACACCCTTTTACCAGCCATGGCATCATTGAAAATATTACACCAGTATAGAAGAAAAATAACTTAGCACACAGACCAGGAATTAAGAGAACAGACAGTCTTGCCAACTCTGAAAAACAATGTGTTATCAAAATTTCAGAATCTAACAAACAGATCCCTATTCAGACACTTGGCCTTGCAGTCACACATGTAGAACAGAGATAGCCCCTCTTCAAATGCTTCAAAAATTAACCTGAAATCCTAAGAAGTTAGACTCTGCATATAGCACAATAGCCTTCCCATCGAGCACAGCTTAGGATCTAGCTAGGACAGACTTAATCAGCATAAACTAACATATTCTACAATCTAAAGACTAACAAGAGTTACTGAAGTGGGAATGAGAGAGAGGTGATGGTTAGGAATTGAAAGCAGGCATCTAGCCCTCCTGTCCTGTGAGTTGCTGTGTTGGGGGTGGAAAAGGGTGGGTCAGGTGCAACACTAAACAGCAGTCTCTGACAAAACAAGGGTCCAGGCTCTGCTGTACTGTCTCTGTCTGAGCCCTCTCTGGGCAGAGGACAGAGGTTAGCTGAGCTCCCACAAGTTATTTCAGAGCCAGATTCAGTTGGAGCAGTGACCTCCTCTGACAAACACAAGGAGGATATTTCTCTGCTTGGGAGGGGGAGGGGATGGGACAGAGAGCTGACAGCTTTGGAGCCAGACTGAGATGAGCAGCAGAGATTAGATACTCAGCAGAGCTTGACTGCTTGCAAAGTGATGCCCTTGAAAGCATGCGCCCCCCCTGCAGTGCTTACCCTGCTTACAGGGTTTGACCGGCCCTGAAGGTGTGGATAAAGGTGAGCCGGTTGATGTAGTGTTTCTATATTCTCAGAAAGCTTTTGATAAAGTTCCTCATGAGAGACTCCTGAGAAAATTAAAGGGTGATGGGATAGGAAGCTAGGTTCTGGTGTGAATTAGGAATGGGATATTGGATAGAACACAGAGGGTAGGGTTAAATGGTCACTTCTCTCAATGGAGGAGGGTGGAGTGCCATAGGGATCTCTACTGGGACTGGTGCTATTTAACCAGAAATGGAGGAGTGGCTTAGTGGTTAGGGTGGTGGACTTTGGTCCTGAGGAAGTGAGTTTGATTCCCGGCACAGGCAGCTCCTTGTGACTCTGGGCAAGTCACTTAACCCTCCATTGCCCCATGTAAGCCGCATTGAGCCTGCCATGAGTGGGAAAGTGTGGGGTACAAATGTAACAAAAATAAAAATAAGTACATAAGTATTGCCACACTGAGACAGACCAAAGGGCCATCAAGCCCAGCGTCCTGTTTCCACAAATAACTGGCAAGATACTAGAAAAGCTCAATACATTTTATGATGCTTATCCCAGAAATAAGCAGTGGATTTTCCCAAGTCAATTTAATAATGGTCTATGGACTTTTGCTTTAGAAAGGCATCCAGACCCTTTTTAAACCTCGCTAAGCTAACCGCCTTTACCACACTCTCTGGCAACGAGTTTGTACAAGTTCCAGAATTTAATTATAAGTTGAGTGAAGAAAACTTTTTCTCTGACTCATATTAAATGTACTACTTTGTAGCTTCATCACATGCCCCCTAGTCCTAGCAATTTTGGAAAGAATAAACAAACAATTCATGTCTACCCATTCAACTCCACTCGTTATTTTATAGCCCTCTATCATATCTCCCCTCAGCTGTCTCTTCTCCAAGCTGAAGAGCCCTAGATGCTTCAGCCTTTCCTCATAGGGAAGTCGTCCCATTCGCTTTATCATTTTCGTCACCCTTCTCTGTACCTTTTCTAATTCCACTATACTACTACTATTAATCATTTCTATAGCACTACCGGACGTACGCAGCGCTTCACACTTGATCATGGACAGTCCCTGCTCAATAGAGCTTACACTCTAATTATGACAGACTGGACAAGTAAAGGATAAGGGTTAGGACAGACAGGACGTATCAGGGATAGGGGACAGTTGAAGGTTTTTTGAGATGCGGCGACCAGAATTGAACACAATATTCGAGGTTCGGTCGCACCATGGACTGATACAAAGGCATTACAACGTCCTCACTTTTGTTTTCCAATCCTTTCCTAATAATACCTAACATTCTATTTGCTTTCTTAGCTGCCACAGCACACCATTTCAACGTATCAACAACGATATCGAGATCCCTTTCTTGGTCGGTGACACCTAACTTGGAACCTTGCATTGCATAGCTATAGTTCGGGTCCCTCTTTCCCACATGTATCACTTTGTACTTACTCACATTAAACGTCATCTGCCATTTAGACGCCCAGTCTCCCAGTCTCGTAAGTTCCTCTTGTAATTTTTCACAATCCTCTCGCGATTTAACAACTTTGAATAACTTTGTGTCGTCAGCAAATTTGAGGAGTGGCCTAGTGGTTAGGGTGGTGGACTTTGGTCCTGGGGAACTGAGGAACTGAGTTTGATTCCCGGCACAGGCAGCTCCTTGTGACTCTGGGCAAGTCACTTAACCCTCCATTGCCCCATTTAAGCCACATTGAGTCTATGGATCTCCATTATGGCGGTTCTGAATGCTGTATCAAAGATATCATAGGTCACCTGGACTATATATTTTCCGCATACCTGCTCTTTGGCTAACAGCCCGGGGGAGAGTGTTAGTGAATTCTGCCAAACTGAACATAAATGTTGCCATACTGGGACAGACTGAAAGTCCATCAAACTCTGTATCCTGTTTCCAACAGTGGCCAATCCAGGTCACACAAGTACCTGGCAAGATCCCAAAACAGTGAAACAGATTTTATGCTGCTTATCCTAGAAATAAGCAGTGGATTTTCACGTCCATTTTAACAATGGTTTATGGACTTTTCTTTTTAGGGAATTATCCAAACCTTTTTTAAACCCTACTAACCTAACTGCTTTTACCGCATTCTCTAGCAACGAATTCCAAGCTCTGAGAAAAAGTCTCAACAGAGACTAAATTTAAATACAAATCCACTAAGAACAAGATAGTCCTGGAA
This sequence comes from Microcaecilia unicolor, assembly GCF_901765095.1. NCBI lineage: Eukaryota > Metazoa > Chordata > Amphibia > Gymnophiona > Siphonopidae > Microcaecilia > Microcaecilia unicolor. The sequence continues at coordinate 130,038,278 of NC_044038.1, forward strand.
GGAAACAGCAACCCTAGAGCTAATGGCAGCAACCAGATTTCCTGGTGGGGGATACTAGCCTCTGCTGGTAAGAGGTCAGGCGTTCACCCTGACAAGGGTTACTTAAGTCCAACAAAAGCAGAAAAACAGACAAACCCACAAAAGTCAAAGCAAACAAAAAGGAAGGGTAGGAATGACCAATGCGGTGTCAAAATAAAAAGCGCAAGTTCTTTATTAATGTATACCAGCATTTGCTTGAAGACAGCACATCAGAAGTAAGCAGCAAGCTTCACTTGAAAAGGGACTTAACATGGTCCGTGTTTCAGCCTATGCCTTAAGTTCATCAGGAGTCTGAAACTTTAAACACGATCAAATTTGTGCTGAAAAATGAGACAAATGACACTAGAGATTTGGCTTAGAAACTTCAGCTGAGCTCGCATTTTGCTAGGGCCACAGAAAGGTTTACTTAAGAACTGAGACACCCATAGAAGAAACATGTATCTTCACATGTATGTTAAGTGAGACAGAAATTTTCACTTATCTTCAATAAAAGCATGGTCATGGTTGTGGCCATTCCCCCGCGTTATGACTCACCTTTTTCAAGTGCTCTGGTTCTGTGGCTTCGCTGAACTGCCTTGTCCCTGCATTGATGCATCTGCTGCCTGGTGTGCCTGCAATCCAAGCCTCACTATAGCTTATTCAAGCTTCATTCCAAGTTGTGAATTCCTTTATTAAGCACCTGGGAACTCTCATGTTTTGCCTTTGCAAGAGGTCTCTTAATCTTGTCTTTGTGTTCTCTGTTTAGATCATATCCCTGCTTGGCTTTGCTCCTGAAGGTCTGTTCTGTGTTTCTATGGCCCAGATGCACTAAACGTTTTTGCTTGTTAAATGAGCCTTTAACAAAGAATTTTCTACCCGTTGGATGCACTAAAGCCCATTTTCCGACAATGGTAGCAGCTAACGAAAACGGAATGCAGATGAGCAATTAGTCTACAAACCCTATTGAAATGACATGCACTAACATTTTCCGATTAGATTAACGCACGAAAAGTGAACAAAACACCGTGAAATCTAACGAGAGGTCTGTACCTCTTGTTAGGGCTGTCTGCTAAAAATTTTAATGTAAAAACAAAAAAATCCCCCAAAAAACGAGGGAGGCGAAAACGCGCGTCAGGGGCGTCCTTTATTGATGCCCCAGGTCGCCACTGCTCCCCTCTCCGTCTACACCAATATAAAAGTACAAAAAAAAAAAAGGATCGGGAGGGGGGCAAGGGCGCTCGTCCGGAGCGTCCTGTATGGACGGCCTTGCGCCCCCCCCCCGCTGCTCCTCGCCGCTTCCCCCCCCCCCCCGCATGAAAAAGCGAAATTTTAGCAACCCCGGTCCCCCTCCCTTCCTGTTCCTCTGTTTTGCCAAAGCTCCGCCTCCCGTCAGTCCTCCGCCCCGTGCCCCGCCGCCCCCCCTGAGGTCGACTACGGCGCTCCCCCCCCCACCGAGACCCCCCTCCGTAATATCGGCCCGAGCAGCGCCTCTCACCTCTTTCTGAAGGCGCTGCACAGGCAGGAAGATCTGTTGTTGGTCGCAGAGTCTTCATGACGTCTCTTCTTCCCTGGCCTAGGCCCGCCTCCTTCTGACGTAAGTAACCTACGTCAGAAGGAGGCAGGCAGGCCTAGGCCAGGGAAGAAGAGACGTCATGAAGACTCTCATGAAGACTCTGCAACCAGCAACAGATCTTCTTCCTGCCCGTGCAGCGCCTTCAGAAAGAGGTGAGAGGCACTGCTCGGGCCGGTAATACGGAGGGGGGTCTCGGTGGGGGGGGGGGGGGTGAGTCGACCTCAGGGGGGGCGGCGGGGGCGGGGCACGGGGTGGAGGAATGACGGGAGGCAGAGCTTTGGCAAACAGAGGAACAGGAAGGGAGAGGGACCGGGGCTGCTAAAATTTCACTTTTTCGTGCGGGGGGGTGGGGAAGTGGCGGAAAGCGGGGAGCAGCGGGGGGGGGGGGCAAGGCCGTCCATACAGGACGCTCCGGACGAGGGCCCTTGCCCCCTCCTGATCCTTTTTTTTGGACTTTTATATTCGTGCAGACTGGGTAGCCATGTGTATGTGTTGTGGCTTTTTTTTGTGTGTGTTTTGACGTTTGCGGCATGCGCAGAGCAGCCAGCATAACGCTTGGCTGCTCTGCGCATGCTTTAGGGGCCGATTAACGACGGGGATTGCGAATGTGTGATACATCCTACTTTTCAATACCGCACCGACCATTTCTGAAGCGTTTTTCTTGAGCATTCTTCATTTTTTCATATTTGTTAAGCACTTTTACGATTTTGATTTTTTAACGTTTGGTTGATGCATCTGGGCCTATGAGTCTTGTACTTCAATGCTTTTTTTCTGTGTTTTGCTTTTAAACCTTGTTCCTGAAAGCCTAGATCTACAGCCACACCCTGCTCTTGGAGTCTGTATCAGTTTGACTCTACCCTTTGCTCCTGCTTTCAGTCTAGCCCTGCATTTGACTCATGCTACAGTTAAGCTCTGTGTTTAAGCCAAGCTCTACTCCTACTTTCTGTAAGCCCTGTTCTGTTTCCTGTGTGTGGTTCTTGTACCTGTATGGACTACCTTTTAGTTAGCTTTGGTTTCAAGCTTTGCTTGTACTGTTTCTGGGTGTGTGTAGTTCTTGTCTGTTCATTCTTAGAGTCTGTAGAAGCCAGCATCATCCCTGATTACTTCACTGCTGTGCAGCTGTGTCTGCTGCCTCTCAGTCTGCCTTATGGTTTCCTTCCTGGCTGTGGGTGATGGTAAGCACATGTCTTCTTTGTTTGTTTGTCTTCCCTGTAGCCTGCTTTAACCCATTGTGTGCTGTGTTTGTGACCTGGCTCTTTTGAGCACTTCTTTGCTGACTTGTGTATTAGAAGCAGCTTTTCCCTTAGTCTGCTTAATCCTTTGTCTGCTGTGTTTGCTTCCTGGCTCTTGTGAGCTCTGTTTCTGTCAAGTTCTGTTCCTGCTGTGTGTTTGAGCTAGTTCTGTTCCTTGCCAAGCCAAGTCCCTTTCAGAATCCTGTTCCAGCCAAGCCAAGTCCGTTTCAGAATCCTGTTCCAAGCCAAGTCCGTTCCAGAATTCTGTTCCAGCTACCAAGCCAAGTCCATTTCTGAATCCTGCTCCAGCTGCCAAGTCAAGTCCGTCCCTGAATCCTGCTCCAGTTGCCAAGCCAAGTCTGTTCCGGAATCCTGTTCCTGCCTTGCTTCTGTTATTCTTGTTGCCTCACTCCTGCCCTGTCTTGCCTGTCTAGTTGTGCTTTGTCTTGTCTCATTCAGTCTAGTCCTGTCCGGATCCAGTCCTTGCCTAGTCTTGCCCTTTTCTGGACCCAGTTTTAATCTAGTTCCATGTCTTGCCTTGCCTTGTAATGCCTGGGTCTCAGTCCCAGTTTTAATCCAGTTCTGAGTCTTGCCTTGTCCTGTCTGGGCTCCAGTTCTTGCCCCTTTGCCTTGTTTTCCTTGCCTCATCTGGATCTGATCCTTGTTTTGTCCATTGTGTTTAGTTACCTCTGCCCTGCCTTGTTGAGTCTGTTGGTTTATTCTAGTCCAGTCTTTTCTGACTCCTGCCTGTACCAGCCCAGGTGATTTGTCTGCCAAAGCTCCGGCTTTGGGCCAAGGGCTCACTATTCCTGACAGTTGTGACAAGCATAAAGCAGTGAGTTTGGGGAGTGCTTAGAAAGATGAAAAGCAGGAGGATACTTTAATAATGATTCTTTTGGAAATCCATGGAGGGAGAAAAAAGGAATTATCATCTGACTGATGGCACCATAACCTTAAAGAAGAAAACTTTATAAAACATTTTCCCCATGTAAAGTCTATTTTACATATAGTCCACTATACTACTTGTATAAAATAGGCTTAAAGTAGGAACCTTTTTAGGCTTTTCGTATAGGCATGCTTATAAAAATTACCCCCCAAAACTTAAAATGCCTCATTAATGGTAATGCCTTTTTGCCCAGTGTGTGGTGGTGGCCAAAAACGCAAACTGGATGCTAGGAATTAGTAGGAAAGAAATAGTAAATAATTCCAAAATATTATAAGGCCTCTGTATCGCTCCATGGTGAAACATAACCTTGAATACTGTGTTCACTTTTGGTCACCGTATCTCAAAAAGTGGAATTAGAAAAGGTTCAAAGAAGGACGACCAAAATGATAAAAGGGATAGAACTCCTCCCATGTGAGGAAATGATAAAGAGGTTAGGGCTCTTCAGCTTGGAAAAGAGACAGCTGAGAGGAGATATGATTGAGGTCTACAAAATCCCAAGTTGTGTAGAACGGGTAAAAGTGAATTGATTGTTCACTATTTCAAAAAGTACAAAGACCAGGGGACACTCAATGAAGTTACATGGAAATACGTTTAATGGATTAGAAAACAGAGGTTAGGGTTAAATAGCCATTTCTCTCAATGGAGGAGGGTAAATAGTGGAGTGACACAGGAATCTCTACTGTGACCGATGCTATTTAACATATTTATAAAAGATATGGAAATTAGAATGACAAGCGAGGTGATTAAATTTGCAGAATGACACAAAACTATTCAAAGCTGTCAAAACACATGTGGATTATGAAAAATTGCAGGAAGACCTTAGAATATTGGAACACTGGGCATGCAAATGGCAGATGAAATTTAATGTGGATGTATATTGCGAAGTTTAATCCAAATCATAGCTACCTGATGCTAGGGTCCATCTTGAGAGTCAGCAACCAGGAAAAAGATCTAGGTGTCGTGGAGGGGCATAATTGAACGGGGCACCCAAGTTTTCCTGAGGACGTCCTCGCAGAACATCCCAGTAAAGGGGTGGAGAAACCCGTATTATTGAAACAAGATGGGTGGCCATCTTTCATTTTGATAATAACAGTCGGGGATGCCCAAATCTCAATATTTAGGTCAACCTTAGAGATGGTCGTCCCTGGTTTTCGGCGATAATGGAAACTGAGGATGTCCATCTCAGAAACGACCAAATCCAAGCCCTTTGGTCGCGGGAGAAGCCAGCATTCGTAGTGCACTGGTCCCCCTCACATGCCAGGACACCAACCGGGCACCCTAGGGGGCACTGCAGTGGACTTCACAAATTGCTCCCAGGTGCATAGCTCCATTATCTTCGGTGCTGAGCCCCCCAAAACCCACTCCCCACAACTGTACACCACTACCATAGCCCTAAGGGATGAAGGGGGGCACCTACATGTGGGTAAAGTGGGTTTTGGGTGGGTTTTGAAGGGCTCACATTTACCACCACAAATGTAATGGGGGGGGGGATGGGCCTGGGTCCGCCTGCCTGAAGTGCACTGCAGTACCCACTAAAACTGCTCCAGGGACCTGCATACTGCTGTCAGGGAGCTGGGTATGACATTTGAGGCTGGCAAATTTTTTTTTTTTTTAGGGTGGGGAGGGGGTTGGTGACCACTGGGGGGAGTAAGGGGAGGTCATCTGGTCAGTTCGGGCGCCTTTTGAGGCTTGGTCATGAAAAAAAATGGACTAAGTCGACCAAATGCTCGTCAGGGACGCCCTTCTTTTTTCCATTATAGGCCAAGGACGCCCATCTCTTAAGCACGCCCCAGTCCCGCCTTCGCTACGCCTCCGACACGCCCCCGTGACTGCATTTGAGGGTGCCCAAAATGGCTTTCGATTATGCCTATTTGGGCGACCCTAAGAAAAGGATGCCCATCTCCCGATTTGTGTCAAAAGATGGGCGCCCTTCTCTTGCGAAAATGAGCCCAATAGTAGACAATATGCTGAAATCTTCTGCTCAGTGTGCGGCGGCAGCCAAAAAAGCAAACAGAATGGTAGTAATTATTAGGAAAGGGATGCAAGACCAAGAATTTTATAAGACCTCTGTATCCATCCATGGTGCAAGCTCACCTTGAGTATTGCATTCAATTCTGGTTGACATATCTCAAAAAAAGATATAGCGGAATTAGAAAAGGTTCAAAGAAGAGCGACCAAAATGATAAAGAGGATAGAACTCCTCTCACATGAGGAAAGACTATAGAGGTTAGGGCTCTTCAGCTTGGAAAAGAAATGACTGAGAGGGGATATGACTGAGGTCTACAAAATCCTAAGGTGGTGTAGAATGGGTAAAAGTGAATTGATTTTTACACTTTCAAAAGGTACAAAGACTAGGGGACAATAAATGAAATTACATGGAAATACGTTTAAAACAAATAGGAGGAAATAGTTTTTTCACTCAAAGAATAGTTAAGCTCTGGATTGGAACTCGCTGCCGGAGGATGTGGTAACAGTGGTTAGCATATCTGGGTTTGAAAAAGGTTTGGATAAGTTCCTGAAGGAAAAGTCCATAGTTGGCTTTTGAGATAGACATGGGGAAGCCATTGCTTACCGCCTTACCCTGGGATTGGTAGCATGGAATATTGTTACTATTTGGGTTTCTGCCAGTTACTTGTGACCTATCTTGGTCACTGTTGGAAACAGGATACTGGGCTAAATGGACCATTGGTCTGAACCAGTATGGCTATTCTTATGTAGGAGAACATATTTTTTCACTCAAGAATAGTTAAGCTCTGGAACTTGTTGGCAAAGGATGTGGTAATAGCAGTTAGTGTATCTGGGTTTAAAAAGGATTTGGACAAGGTTCCTGGAAAAAAAGTCCATAGTCTGTTATTGAGATGGACATGGGAGAAGCCACTACTTGCCCTAGGATCGGTATCATGGAATCTTGCTACTATTTGGGTTTCCTCTAGGTACTTGTGACCTGGATTGGCCACAGTTAGAGGCAGGATACTGGACTAGATGGACCAGTGGTCTGACCCAGTATGGCTATTCTTATGTTCTTATGTTTAGAATCCATTCATCTTCATGATTTGGAATTTGTAAGCCACGGGGGGTTGGTTTATAAATTGGCAGCTTTTTAGCCTTCTCACATTAAGTGTCCCGTTATAAAATTAGGGGGCATGGTATGGATGGAGATTGGCTGGGGACTGCACCTTGCAATTAATGTGGAAGCTGTTAACTTACATCAACTGCTAATGAAACAGATGATGTGGTGTATCTAATTGCATTCCCTGTTACCTGTAATGCCACAAATATATGTAATGATCAGTTCTCTGCGTTAATGGCAAAGCTGGGAAAGCCCCCAAAATTAATGAGTGGTTTTGCATGTAATGCATCTTTATTTATTTAATGAGGATTTACTATACTGGTTAAGCTGACAAAGCAGGACGAAGCAGTGTGCATAGTACATATTCAAGGAAAAGAACTACAATAATGAATAGGAAAGGAATCATTCATATCATCACATATTAACTCTGTTAATGCAGGATAGGTGCAAAACCTTAGCACAGCTTTGTAAATAAGTCCCTAAGGGCCCCATTTACTAAGGCGCACTAACATTTTTAGTATGTGCTAAAAATTAGTGTGTGCTAACCGTGCAGACGCCCACGGGAATATTATGGGCATCTATATGCTTAGCATGTGCTACAAATGCTAGCATGCCTCTAGCGCAGCTCAGTAAACAGGGCCCTAAAGGTTTTATGCACTTTAATAAATAATAAGCTAGAAGAACTGCTAACATGCAATTTTAATTTGCTTTAATAGACTCTCATCTCTAATACCCAAAACAGCCCTGCTGCAAGCATACTGGGTGCTTTTGGCAAATCTTCAGCCTTGTGCCAAACTGCCATGCTGACTCTAATCCCACTGTACTTAAAATCATACCAGCTGTTGTAGCCCCCCTCCCCCTACTACTCTTCCTTCTCCTACTTCTTAAGGCTTAAATCCTGAGCACACTGAAAATGCGTAGCTGTAAGGCTACCACTTCCCAATGCTAATCTTGTATTGCACATGATCTGCACCAGGAAGTGCTGGCTCTGTGACCATGTATTTTGAATGTACTTGTTGCACTAGCCTTAAAGAGGAGGAAGGAGAATGGCAAGCCATGGAACAGGTTCCTGAGTCCTGTTGCTCCTGGCCATCTTAGTCTTTCTTAGACTAGTGGGGTTGGGAGATCTCTGCCAGCCATACTGCTCCACCCTCAACGCCCAACAAATATCGCCACCCTTGATGACCATCTAATTAACCATGTGAATAAGGCCAAGCTTGACCAGAAGAAGTATGTTTGGAGGTGGAGATCTCTTTTGAACCTCTCCTTCTAGCACAGTATCACCAGGATCCCTCCAATCAAAGAGTCAGACTCCTTTTAGGATCCTTGCACACTTCATTCAACCATTAGGTGAACCTGTAGAGTGAGCCTCCCTTGAGGCAAAGCACCATAGACTAAAAAGTAAGCACAACAAATGTAGGGTATACAATAAAATTAATGGGATCCAGTGCATTTTAGTAACTAGAAAGCACTTTGTTTTGCAGTGAAGCAACAAAAAAATGGGCCAGACTGCTTAAAGAATAAGTTAGCCCTTGGCACACCTTTAAGACTTCTAAGGTTCTCTCAAGGATCATCACTATCTATACCTTCATCAAAAGAAATTGTACAATATGATACCTGCCAGCGAGCCTTCTCAGTAGCAGCCTGGAATTTACTTCCAGAGGGGCTGTGTATAACTCAAGATTACCTACTTCAGGAAGCAGATGAAGGCCTGGCTCTTCTCCCAAGCCTTTAATACATAGGGTGACTGACTTATACACTCATTCTGCACCTGGACTAGCTTGCTACACACACTGTAACTTAGATTAGTTCCTTATCTCTTGCTTAACTATCCAACAAACTTGCCTTGAGTTTAGCTAATCACCAAATTATCCAAACTGACTCTGTACCACGCATCTAGTTTCCATCATAAATTTGCTCTTGGTCCCTTAGCTATATGGTAAGCTGTATTGTAGAGAATCTCTAGAATCATATCTATGTTAATTAAATGTTCAAATGTATGCTTATTAGGTGTATCATTAGTATTATGCTAATGTTATATTTTCCAGTGCTGTTAAATTGGTATATTTTTTATATTGTCTCACAGTAGTTCTATTATTAGGCTTCAATTTACTGTTTTCAAATTTACATTTTTGAGGGGGTCTTTTATTAAAGCTTAGCTCGAGTTATCTGCGGTAGGGGCCATAGGAATAAAATAGGCTCTGCTGCAGATAACTCAAGTTAAGCTTTAGTAAAAGAACCCCTTATTGTATTTAAGTTTATTCTTGGTTATTTTACTATTATTATGCTGTTAACAAAATTGTAAGTTTTATGTTAAACTGTACCTGCTGTACACAGCCTTGGGTGAATCTCTTCATATAAAGGTGGTTAATAAATCCCAATATATAAATAAATAAATGTCAACAAACACATGGTAAGGAATAAAATGTATTGGATTAAATTCATACATCTGAGGCACACGTTCAAGAAATATGCCCACTTCAATAAGTTAATGCAGAATGAGTTTGACATGACATTGAATAAACATAATACAAACAGATTACAGGTTGCATTACAACAGTGGTTTTTGTTTTCAAAGCTCTGAAGAGTTATAAAGAAAAAGAATGTTGGCAGTGGAAAGAGATGTAAGAAACTGAAAAACAGCAAATGCCTGGTGGGTATACATTATGTTGGCTGTGCTAATAAAAAATGCAGCGAGAGAAGTTAAAAGTTTTGACATTTCTTGTGGCCAAGTCATGGAACTTCAAGACAATGGAAATATGTGTATGTACACGACATAAAGCACCCTTTATTCACACTCTCGTTAATCGGGACCTTTCCAATATCTAGAAAAATCTGGGCACTTCAGCTCTTCAGTAAACCATTCCCTTGGCTGCTTCTGTTTCCTTGCCCTGCACGGTCTTAGATCAGCCTCTGAATTATGAGTATGCAGCATTCCACAGATAAAAATTTAGGGAGCACTTTGCGCAGGCAGAAGAGACATCAATGATCAGTACAGCAGGTTAGAGAAGAGCCCAAGTTGGATCAGGCTGCAAGGTAGAGTGGATCAAATCAAGCTATGGAGGATGGGAATGTAGGCAGCTATCTGCAAAGGGGGAACTTTCATTATTCGAAAAATATTCATTAACTGGTCCTGATCACTCTGGTTAAAAGGCGCTTTAGTATATATTGAATTGTACATGCAAGTACCAATACACAAACAATGTAGAATGGAAACTCCAATTTGTTATAATAAGAGGATAACTCTGTATATCTCAAGTAGGGTTTTTTTTTTTTTACATTTGTACCCCACGCTTTCCCACTCATGGCAGGCTCAATGGAGGGTTAAGTGACTTGCCCAGAGTCACAAGGAGCTGCCTGTGCCGGGATTCGAACTCAGTTCCTCAGTTCCCCAGGACCAAAGTCCACCACCCTAACCACTACGCCACTCCTCCACTGGATGCACTGGTCCACTTGTGTTTTATAAAATGCTTAACAAGCACTGGGCCATTTTATAAAATATGTATAGCTCCACCAAAGATAGGCATAGAAATGATGCCATATAAGACCATTTTAGAAATGTACATATTTAATGATTGGGAAAGTGCGGGGTACAAATGTAACAAAAAAAATAAAAATTAAAAAAAGGGTTGGATTAAGAGGGGGATATATATGTATAAGTAGTGCCATACAGACATATACTGTATGTGGTAATTTCATTACATATATGTGTATGTGCCACAACTTATATGTATATGTTACAGAATCACATATGAAGAGCCACTCAGAACATGCTTCCTTTCTGTACCATGAAAATCCAGCGTTCTACCATCTAGATGCATGTTTCTAAACTGCAGTGGATATTTTATGCAACTTTTAACCCCCAATGTTAACTGCAAGGCACAGTACCCCTTCGTTACACATCCCCTAATAGGGTTAACTGGCTAATACTGTAAATTTTAAACACTAGACATGTCTATTAACTACTTTATATTAGGAAAATTCTAGTCATAAGTTTTAAGGTATACTGTAATATACTGTGATAATTTGTGTAGGTTTAAGCATATATCCATAGTGCACAGAGAAAGCAGCTGGGGGGGGGGGGGGGGGGAAGAGCGAGTCTCTACCTTGGTAGTACTTATTTAATATTATTGAATACATTTATTAAAATACTAGAGTTCCATCATACATGCAAATGCAGGTACACATTCTGGAGTACAATTGTACAATTTTGCTGTCTTCATTATTGAACTGTAAATGTCCTTTTTAAATAATAGATCCTGAAATGCTGATAAGCACATCTTCCCCCCAGTCAGCTTGACAAAAATTTCCCCTTTGTCCCATGTACACAGCTTATAAATGAGGCAGCAAATTCAACCCTACAGGAAACGAAAGGCCTCCGAGTCTAGAATTCAACCTGCTGCAACCATTTCTGTCTTGTTGAATCAGTGCTGCAGTATGTACGGTCACCGAGGACAAAAAGCTTTTCACAAGCACAAAGCACAACTGTACTGTAATGAACAATGCCTGGGTAAGTCTGCTCAGATCTACTGATTTCAGAAGAGTCTGATGCAAATAAACTTTCTGAACATGTACTACTGTAAAAGTCCATCTCCTAAATGAAACTGGAGTAGCAGCCACTCCTCTCTATTAGGAAATAACTCCAGTGCATAACCCAATGGATCTGGCCTCTGCACCCAGTCAGCTAATGCATTAGAAAATTAATTCTGAAGCATCCTTTTCCTGTGTCCTTTAGTTTATCCTCCTATATAAGGTTTGGTTTCAAACCCCTTCCCACTTAGAAACAGAGAATATGACCACAGATAAAAACCACACAGCCATCCATTTTGCACCTCCTACTCATCTCTATAATTCCTTCTTTCCCTGAGAGATCCTAGGCTTTTCTCATGCTTTATTTGATGGTGATGCTGTCCTTTTCTTCTTCACTCCCAACAGGAGGGTGTTCCTTCAATCCACCATCCTTTCTGTACAGAAATATTTCTTTAGATTATGCCCGATTCCACCCTCTTTCATTCTCATCCTATAATTTCTTATTCTAGAGCCTCCTTTCCATCAAGAGGCCTGTCTCTTGGGCATTTATTGTAGCGGTATGTACAGGGACATAACTTGGTCCCCATGCCTATCATATTACTATTGTCTCCTCACCATCCCAACAGTTTTCTTTCCCATCCCTGTACCTGTTAAATATGCAAGAAAACCATATTCTAATTTTTAGCATTGTTTTCTTACATATCAAAGTCCATAATGTTCTTGCAGTTGATCATTTCAAAATATGTAAAAAATAATAAACCATCTATAGAGCCAGAGCTCAGTTCCATTCTACATTTCTTGACTGTTCATCCTATGACTAAAAAAGAATGTTTTGATGATAGCAGGACTTCCAAGAAGAGGTGTGCATGGGGACATAATCTGGTCTCCACCCCCAGTCAATTCTTTTTTATCTCCACCCCATCTCCATCATATTGCTGCCATCCCCCCACCATCCCCACAGATTTCCTATTGTCCCCATCCACACCTCTAATTAATTTTTTTTTTGACATTTATATCCCATAGTATTCCCGCCCAAGGGCAGGCTCAATGTGGCGTACAATAGTTAATAAGCAAACAACAGTACAATATACAAGGTCACCAGAGGAAGAAAGAAATAACAGTGGAGGAAAAGGATGAGGGGGAGTTGAAAAATTATCACAAAGAGAGCCGTGAGCTAGGAGGGCGTGGCACCAGAAGGGCTCACAGCATATGCTCTGCCGAAAAGGAAGGTCTTGAGTTGCTTCTTAAAGGTTGGGTGATCTGGAATGAGTTTGACCTCTTGAGGAAGGCCGTTCCACAATTGAGTGCTGAGAAATGGGAAAGAGGAACCATAGGTGGTCTTATATTTGAGGCTACGAGGTGTCGGGTAGTGAAGATTGAGGTATGTGCGGGCCAACCATTGGGAATTCCTGGACGGCAGGTTAATGAGATTATTGCTTGGAGGTAGTAAATGCATCTCCCATATCTCCTATCTTCAAGATAAACATTTAAATCTTTAAGTCTGACCCCACATGCTTTATGATAAAGAATCCTCACCATTTCAATAGTAGTCTTCTGGACAGATTCAGTTTTTTTTTTTGAAAGGGAAAGAGGATTTGATATACCACCTTTCCATTCAATAAATCATTCTGACGGTGCAGTCTTCAGAAGGACCTGGGGAGGTTGGAGGACTAAGCCTTCAAATGGCACATGAAATTCAATGTGGACAAAGATGCACACTGGGAAGAACAATCCAAATCATAGTTACTTGATGCTAAGATCTACCTTAGGAGTCAACACCCAGGAAAAAGAACTAGGTATCATCATAGACAATACATTGCCCAGTATGGGGCAACAGCCAAGAAAGCAAACAGGATGCCAGAAATTATTAGGAAAGGGATAGAAATATGACAAGGAATGTTATCATGCCTCTGTGTTGCTCCATGGTGCAACCATACCATGAGCATTGTGTTTATTTCTGGTTGCCGCATCTTAAAAGCGATATAGCAGAATTGGAAAGGCTTCAAAGAGGGGCAACCAAAATGATTGAGGGGACAAAGCTCCTCAATATGGGGAGGGGCTTGGGAGGTTAGGACTCTTCAGCTTGGAGAACAGGCAGCTGATGGGGGGATATGATAGAGGTCTACAAAATACTGAGTGGTGTAGAATGGGTACATGTAAATCAAATTTTTATTCTGTCAAAAGAAACAAAGCGTAGGGGACATGCTGGTTTTAAATTTGCTGCACGTCCATTTCCTGACCCAACCCCCCCTTTTTTCCCAGACACGGTAAATGCTCCAGCGCGCATCCAGTACACACGCCCATACTACCACAGGCCACCTTTTGGTGCACCTTTGTAAAAGGGCCCCTAAGAATCTTCTTGCACATTTGATCATTAGTCTTAATTGCATCCTACATTGTTTTTCCCTTTTATTCATGCCAGCCTCTAGATTCTGTTTTTCCATTTTATTCATGCCAGTCTCTAGATTCTATATAATGCTAGATATATTACACACACACACATATATAATGTTAGATATATTACACATAATGCTATCGCTGTATTAGTTGCTCTGAACTGAGTAGGTATAATACTTTTAATATACTGCATTGTAGAATTAATGGCATAGGGAGGCAGCTTTTCTCTGGGCTTCATGCGCAGCCTTGTGAAGGTACATACACAACATAATTGGTCTGTTCTTTAAGGATAAGTTGATCATAATCTGTTTGCTTCTTCCCCTTAATAATTTGCACTTTTATCAGTACTATATTGCATAAATATATGTGTGCTGCATTTTCATCACCATTTGATATAAAAGTATGCAGTGTCTAACTCTATGAACATCATATCTTTAAACATTAAGGACTAGATTCTATATAATCACGCCTAAAAAAAAAATCGGCGCCAAATTGAAATATGCCTAGGCATATTCTATAAAGTACTTTATAGAACAAGCCTAAATTTCCGCATAGTTGATAGAATATTTAGCACCTGTCTATGCAACTATATTTAGTCACGGGCAGTTATGCCAAGTAAAACTTGGTGCAAATTAAGTGCGGACCGGGTGTATTCTATAACAATGCGCATAGATTTTAGAAATGCCCATGACCTGCCCATTCCATGCCCACGCCCGTTTAAACTATGCAACATAGAATTTACGCACATTTAGGGGCATAATCGAAAGAGAAGGGCGCCCATCTTCTGACACAAATCGGGAGATGGGCGTCCGTTTCTTAGGGTCGCCCAAATCGGCATAATCGAAAGCCGATTTTGGGCGTCCTCAACTGCAGTCCGTCGCGGGGATGACCAAAGTTCACTGGGGCATGTCGGAGGTGTAGCGAAGGCGGGACTGGGGTGTGCTTAAGAGATGGGTGTCCTCGGCTGATAATGGAAAAAAGAAGGGCGTCCCTGATGAGCATTTGGGTCAACTTTACTTGGTCCATTTTTTTTTCACGACCAAGCCTCAAAAAGGTGCCTGAACTGACCAGATGACCTCTCCTTACTCCCCCAGTGGTCACCAACCCCCTCCCCACCCTAAAAAAAAAAAAAAAAAAATTTGCCAGCCTCAAATGTCATACCCAGCTCCCTGACAGCAGTATGCAGGTCCCTGGAGCAGTTTTAGTGGGTACTGCAGTGCACTTCAGGCAGGCGGACCCAGGCCCATTTCCCCCCCCCCCCCCCACACACCTATTACATTTGTGGTGGTAAATGTGAGCCCTTCAAAACCCACCCAAAACCCACTTTACCCACATGTAGGTGCCCCCCTTCACGCCTTTGGGCTATGGTAGTGGTATACAGTTGTGGGGAGTGGGTTTGGGGGGGGGGCTCAGCACCGAAGGTAATGGAACTATGCACCTGGGTGCAATTTCTGAAGTCCACTGCAATGTCCCCTAGGATGCCCAGTTGGTGTCCTGGCATGTGAGGGGGACCAGTACGCTACGAATGCTGGCTCCTCCCATGACCAAATGCCTTGGATTTGGTCGTTTTTGAGATGGGCGTCCTCGGTTTCCATTATGGCCGAAAACCGGGAACGACCATCTCGAAGGTCGTCCATCTCTAAGGTTGACCTAAACGTTGAGATTTGGGCGTCCCCGACCGTATTATTGAAACGAAAGATGGACGCCCATCTTGTTTCGATAATACGGGGTTCCCTGCCCCTTCATGGCGCCGTCCTTACAGATGGGCGCCCTTAGAGATGGTCGTCCCTGTTCGATTATTCCCCTCATTATGTTATAGAATAGGCTTAGACATTTTTGCGTGGAAATTTTAAATAATGCCCATTAGTGTCTATAATTGCTTGTTAACTGGCAATTATTGGAGCTGATTGGCTTAAGTAATTAAGTTGTGCGTGCAAATCCAGAATACAACTGGATTTACACATGCAATTTAAGTCATGCTATATAGAATTCAGGGGTCAAGGCCTCAATAACCCCTTAAAGAGACAATTCTGGGCTTGTATTTCAAAATTTCCCCCGATTTTTTGTTTCTACAAGTAGAGAGGTGTGGTAGCCGTGTTAGTCCACTTTTAAAGGTAATCAATAGAAATAAAACAAAATAAAACATCTACCCCACCCTGTTAGACTGTCACTGAAATGCTTTGATGTTTCACTTATATATACTGTCATCAACCAACACCACTTGCTTATTTCTGATCTGACGAAGAAGGGCAACCTTCGAAAGCTAATCAAGAAATGTAGTGTGTCCAATAAAAAAGGTATCATCTTATTTTCTTTGTTTCTACAAGAAACTCACTTAAATTTAAAGTCTATAAATGTCTTGAAACATCAGATCTTCCTTGACTCTATCTATAATCTCATCCTCTTCTGATAATGAAGGATGTTGGTCATATATTCATGCCAGTATCCAACATCCTATTTCTAGGGAAACATATAGAACAGTCTGTGTTCAATTCAATGATTGGCTAGAAGACAGAAACTGGCTAGATCCATGTCAATCTGGATTCAGACCTGGTTATGGAACAGTCCTCGAATCCCTACTAGATGATCTTCACAGAAACCGAGACAAGGGATTTACCTCGATATTAGTACTGCTAGATTTCTCGGTAACTTTTGACACTGTGCAGCATGATATCATGCTAGCACGACTGACAGAAACAGGTATCAATGGAACAGTACTTTCTTGGTTCAGATTCTGTCAGACAGGCAACAATCTATAATGCTTGGAAGCAACTCATCGTCACCTTGGGCACTGACCTGTGGGGTACCACAAGGATCGAAACTGTCACCTATTCTGTTCAGTATGTACCTCAAGCCACTAGCTACTCATACCCATTGAACTTGACATACCTACAGCCCTGAACAAACTGATCACCTGTCTAACATCAATTCAAGAATGGGCTAAACACAACAAACTGCCTGAATCCAAGAAATCTAAGCTTCTCTGGGTCCCTAACACAAGTGGATACATACCTGACATCAAAATCTCTTTTGGGAAGTACGAACTCCCCCTCAAATCACAAGTCAGGAACCCTGGAATACAGCTAGATTCAACACTTACTCTGAGTCCCCAAATCCAAGAAATCTTCAAGAGCTGCTTCTACTATTTGCGACAGCTATACTGACTCTCTCCTTACATCAAGAAGGTAAATCTTATCCCACTTGTGCATGCCATGATAACATTAAGATTGGAATGCTGTAATGCACTGTACAACAGTGTGACTACAAAGGGCCTGCACCACCTCCAATTGATTCAGAACGATGCAGCAAGACTAAGGTAAAATTATGTATCATACCTGATAATTTTCTTTCCATTAATCATAGCTGATCAATCCATAGACTGGTGGGTTGTGTCCATCTACCAGCAGGTGGAGATAGAGAGCAAACTTTTGCCTCCCTATATGTGGTCATGTGCTGCCGGAAACTCCTCAGTATGTCGATATCAAAGCTCCATCCGCAGGACTCAGCACTTAGAGAATTACACCCACGAAGGGACACTCTGCCCAGCTCACCACCGCCGAAACGGGGGAGGGGAATTAACCCAGCTCATCCCCACACAAGTGGGGGAGGGGAATCCGTCCAGCTCATCCCCGCGGAGCAGGGGAGGGACAACCACACCCGCCGATGCGGGGGGATCTGGCTTATCCTGCAACCGCAACCGCGGGAGGAGCTGACTGACTCTAAAACCGCCGAAGCGGGAGGGGTACAAAGCTGCCCTACAGCCGCACGAAGCGGGAGGGAGTGCCGGCAGAATTTAAATCTCAATCCAGCCCCGTAAAACGGAGGGGAGAGGAATGCAGCAGCTCACTGTAACACAAACTCGTCTCAACTCTTGAAGAATCCAAGTGAAAAAACTTGAACACGAAGTCTTTCTGAAGTAACTGAAGACTAAACTTGAACCTGAAATGCAACCAGAATAAAAACAGTACAGATATCTGGGAGGGGCTATGGATTGATCAGCTATGATTAATGGAAAGAAAATTATCAGGTATGATACATAATTTTACCTTCCATATCATCAAGCTGATCAATCCATAGACTGGTGGGATGTACCGAAGCAGTACTCACCCAGGGCGGGACATTGAAATCCCTGACCTCAACACTGAAGCTCCAAACCGGGCCTCCGCCCGTGCAGCCACAGTCAAGCGGTAATGCTTGGAGAATGTATGAGCCGAAGCCCAAGTTGCCGCCTTGCATATCTCTTCCAAGGAGACGGACCCGGCCTCTGCCATCGAGGCCGCCTGAGCTCTAGTGGAGTGAGCCTTCAGCTGGATAGGCGGCACCTTCCCCGCGGCCACATAAGCCGCTGCAATGGCTTCCTTGACCCATCTTGCCACTGTAGGCTTAGCAGCCTGCAGACCCTTACGAGGACCTGCAAACAGGACAAACAGATGATCCGATTTCCGGAAATCATTGGTCACTTCCAAGTATCTGATGATGACTCGTCTCACATCCAGATATTTAAGAGCAGAGTACTCCTCTGGGTAGTCCTCCCTACGAAAGGAAGGGAGACAGAGCTGCTGATTCACATGGAAGCGAGAAACAATCTTGGCCAGGAAGGAAGGCACTGTGCGAATAGTCACTCCTGCCTCAGTGAACTGCAGAAAGGGCTCTCGACATGAGAGCGCCTGGAGCTCGGAAACTCTTCTGGCTGAAGTGATAGCCACCAAAAAGACTGCTTTCAACGTCAGGTCTTTCAGAGATGCCCTCGACAAGGGTTCAAAAGGCGGCTTCTGCAATGCTCTTAGCACCAGGTTGAGATTCCACGCAGGCACCACTGAGTGCAAAGGAGGGCGCAGGTGATTAACTCCCTTGAGAAAGCGCACCACATCTGGCTGCGAAGTCAGGGAAGCACCCTTCAGGCGGCCCCTGAAGCAAGCCAGAGCCGCTACCTGGACTTTAAGGGAACTGAGCGACAGGCCTTTCTCCAGACCTTCTTGCAGGAACGCCAACACTGAAGAAATTGGAGCAGTGAAGGGAGAAAGTGAGCCTGCTTCACACCACGCTGCAAATATACGCCAAACCCTGGCGTAAGCAGTAGAAGTAGAGCGCTTCCTCGCTCTCAGCATAGTGGCGATGACCTTGTCTGAGAAGCCCTTCTTTCTCAGACGCTGCCGCTCAATAGCCAGGCCGTAAGACCAAAGGGGGAGGGATCCTCCATCACCACGGGACCCTGATGTAACAGGCCCTGCTCCACTGGCAGCCGCAGAGGATCGTCGACTGAGAGCCTGATCAAGTCCGCATACCAGGGACGTCTGGGCCAATCCGGACCCACCAGGATTACCCTGCCGGGATGCTTTGCCACCCGGTCTAGCACCCTGCCCAACATGGGCCAGGGCGGGAACACATAGAGAAGCTCTTGAGTCGGCCACTGTTGGAGAAGAGCATCTACTCCCAGGGATCGAGGGTCCCGTCCTCTGCTGAAAAGCGCGGCACTTGGCAATTGGCCGATGACGCCATCAGATCTAGGCTTGGCTGGCCCCAGCGCTTCGTGATGTCCAAGAACGCCTGAGCAGATAGCTGCCACTCTCCGGGCTCCAAGGTATGGCGACTGAGAAAGTCCGCCTTGACATTCATGACTCCGGCAATGTGGGCCGCTGACAGCTGCTCCAGGTTCGCTTCTGCCCACTGGCATAGATTCATAGCCTCCTTGGCCAGAGGGGCGCTCTTGGTACCTCCCTGGCGGTTGACATAGGCCACAGCCGTGGCATTGTCCGACAGGACCCGTACTGGCTTCAACACCAGTACCGGGATGAACTCCAAAAGCGCCAACCGAATGGCTCTGAGTTCCAGGAGGTTGATAGACCACTTTGCCTCTGCAGGAGACCAGAGCCCCTGCGCTGTGATTCCCAAGCAGTGGGCTCCCCAGCCCGACAAAGAGGCGTCCGTCGTGACGACAATCCACTCTGGAGTCACCAGAGGCATTCCCGCAGACAACTTGTCTGTCTGCATCCACCAGCTCAGCGCCTTGCGCACTGCTGGGTCCAAGGGAAGGCGCACAGCATAATCCTCCGACATCGGAGTCCAGCGCTGCAGCAGAGATTGTTGTAGTGGTCTCATATGAGCCCTGGCCCAGGGCACTACTTCCATCGTGGCCGTCATAGAGCCCAACAGCTGCACATAGTCCCAAGCCCGAAGAGGAGAGGCTACTAGGAACTGGTCCACCTGAGCCTGAAGCTTGACAATCCGATTGTCTGGCAGGAACACTCTGCCCACTTGGGTGTCGAATCGAACTCCCAGATACTCCAGGGACTGAGTCGGGCGCAGCTGGCTTTTCTCCCAGTTGATGATCCATCCCAGGGAGCTCAAAAGAGCAACTACCCGGTCCACAGCTTTGCCGCACTCTGCATAAGAGGGGCTCGGATCAACCAGTCGTCCAGATAAGGATGGACTTGTACTCCTTCCTTTCGCAGGAAGGCCGCGATGACCACCATTACTTTGGAAAAGGTCCGCGGAGCAGTAGCCAACCCGAACGGGAGGGCTCTGAACTGGAAGTGTCGGCCCAGGACTGCAAAACGCAGAAAGCGTTGATGAGGAGGCCAGATGGAATATGCAAGTACGCTTCCTTGATGTCCAAGGATGCCAGGTACTCCCCTGCCTTCACTGCCGCTATAACAGAGCGGAGAGTCTCCATGCGAAAGTGCCGCACTTTCAAGGCCCGATTGACCCCTTTGAGGTCGAGGATAGGCCGGACAGAACCTCCTTTCTTTGGTACCACAAAGTAATGGAGTAACGCCCCTTGCCAAGCTGACTTTCTGACACCGGAACGACCGCCCCCAGGCGGATCAGATTGTCCAAAGTCTGCTGCACTGCCACAGCTTTGACCGGAGACTTGCAGGGAGAGAGTACAAACCCGTCTCTTAAGGGTCGGCAGAACTCTAGCTTGTAGCCGTCTCTGATGACTTCCAGCACCCAAGCGTCTGAAGATATTGTGGTCCACTCGCCCAGAAACGAGGACAGCCGTCCTCCAATCTGCACTGGGGCGTGGACCAAGGCCCCGTCATTGGGTACGAGACCCTGGGGGAGGACCGGAGGGAGCACCTCCGGGACGGCGGTCTCTGCGAAAGGAATGCTGCTTGGGGGAGAAATTCCTCTTATAGGAAGAGGGGGCAGAGGAACCCGACCTGCCCGGGCGGTACCGACGGGCTTCCTGAAACCGTCCTCTGGAGGTACCGGGACGAGTACTAGCCCGAGCCCTGACCTCTGGTAACTTCTTGCCCTTAGACGTGCCGAGATCGGTCACGATTTTGTCCAGCTCGACCCCAAAGAGCAGCTTGCCTTTAAAAGGCAATCTAGCCAGGCGGGATTTAGAGGCGTGGTCAGCAGACCAATGTTTCAGCCAAAGCCACCGCCGCGCAGAGATTGTCTGAGCCATGCCTTTAGCTGAGGCCCTCAAGACATCATACAGCAAGTCTGCCAAATAGGCTAAGCCCGATTCCAGGGCCGGCCAATCAGCCCTTAAGGAATGATCCGAGGGGGAAGCCCGCTGCACCATAGTCAGGCACGCCCTGGCCACATAGGAGCCGCAAACTGAGGCCTGCAAACTTAAAGCAGCCGCCTCAAAGGACGACCTTAAGGCCGCCTCCAATCTCCTGTCTTGGGCGTCCTTTAGGGCCGTGCCACCTTCCACCGGCAACGCCGTTTTCTTAGTCACCGCAGTGATTAAAGAATCCACGGTAGGCCACAGATAGGCCTCACGTTCACTTTCAGTCAAAGGATAGAGGCGGGACATAGCCCTAGCCACTTTAAGGCTCGCTTCTGGGACATCCCATTGAGCCGAAATTAAGGTGTGCATGGCATCATGCACGTGGAAGGTTCTAGGCGGGCGCTTCGTCCCCAGCATAATGGCAGAGCCAACAGGGGCTGAGGGAGAGACGTCCTCCGGAGAGGAAATCTTCAAAGTGTCCATGGCCTGTATCAACAGGTTGGGCAAATCCTCTGAGCTAAAAAGCCGCGCTGCAGAGGGGTCATCCGCTCCATCCGAGCGGGGATCCGTCTCCTCCAAGGAATCCGCAAAGGACCGTTGGGAGAACTCAGATACGCTGCCCTCATCTACATCGGAGGAGACAAAGTCCTCCAAGGCCTGGGAATCAACCCGAGGGCGTTTACCTCTGGAAACCTCAACCTCTTTACCAGACGAGGGAGCAGGGGCAGCGTTTTGCATAAGGAAGGCCTGATGCAGCAGCAAAACAAACTCGGGGGAGAAACCCCCCAGACTGTGCACTTCCGCAGCCTGGGCTACAGCCCTAGACGCACCCTCAACCGGCGCTCGCAAGAGCGGGGGAGAGACATGCTGCGCATCCAAAATGGCGTCTGGCGCGACACTCCGCGAAGGAGCCGCGCGGGAAGAACGGCGCTTAACTTTAGCCGCTTTTGTGCCGTCGCCCAAATTAAGGGCGTTCATGGCATTAATGTCTCCAACCTCAAGGGCGGCCCAAGAAGAAGCCGTCCGAGCCGCGTGGCCGGCCAAGATGGCGGAGGCGAGGAGCGGGGGATGGGCGTTTATGGCGGGAAAAACCGCCACGCCGGATGAAGGACCGGGACATTCATCGGTCACGAAACTGTCACCCAACAAGGGCGAATCAGGCTTTAAGACCCCCGCATCCCCTCTAGAAGCGCTCAAGCGATCCGGGGAGCGACTCTTTGCGCCCTCGCCCTCTGACGCCATATGCCACGAGGAGAAGAATCGGGGAACCCCCTGCCCGCTATAAAAAGGTAAAAATTACCTGCTTGCCGCTCCGAGCTGAACGACCTGGTGTCCCAGTGAGTAGCTGCAATAAACGTTTAAATAAACGTCGAAATAAACGCCTTTAAGGACGTTCAAAAATTTTTTTTTTTTTAACGGAGCCAGCGGGAGGGGGGAGAAAAGGAGGGACCTGGCACCACCAGGTTTGCACTTGCTCAAAAGAGCCCTCAACCCCAGGCACTCAACAAAACCTAAGAATTAGGCTTGGAGGCCTAGCCAGAGCTGCTGCTGTGTGTGACCACCACCTGCTGAGATAGAGAACATACTGAGGAGTTTCCAGCAGCACATGACCACATATAGGGAGGCAAAAGTTTGCTCTCTATCTCCACCTGCTGGTAGATGGACACAACCCACCAGTCTATGGATTGATCAGCTTGATGATATGGAATAGAAGGTTGCAAGTGACGTGACCACATCACACCACTAGTGCTGGGCAGACTTATACGGTTTGTGCCGGGGCTGGTGGTTGGGCAGTGGGGATAGTGCTGGGCAGACTTATACGGTCTGTGCTGGGGCTGGTGGTTGGGAGGCGGGACCAGTGGCGTAGCAAGGGCGGGGCGGTGGGGGCGGTCCGCCCTGGGTGTCATCAGGTGGGGGGGTGCTCCGCTCCCGCTGCTCCGCCTTTAAAACTTTTTTTTTTCGAAGCGCCGGAGAGTGGCAGGCAGCGCGCCTCGCGTCTGCCCTGCTAGTAAAGAAGATCTCGCTGACGTCGTCGCCCTTCCCACATTGAGTCCCGCCCCACTCTGAGGCAACTTCCTATTACCGCGAGGGCGGGCGGGACTCAATGTGGGAAGGACGACGACGTCAGCGAGATCTTCTTTACTAGCAGGGCAGAAGCGAGGCGCGCTGCCTGCCACTTTCCGGCGCTTCGGAAAAAACAGCTGTGGGGGGGGGGGAACTCAGAGGGGAGAAGGGGATTGGGGAGGGATGGGGGCGCATCAAGGAGGGGAGAAGGGGATTGGGGAGGGGTGGGGGACCTCAGAAGGATGCTTAAAGGGGATTAGGGAGGGTGGGAGAGCATCAAGGAGGGGAGAAGGGGATTGGGGAGGGGTGGGGACCTCAGAGGGGTGCTTAAAGGGGATTAGGGAGGGTGGGGGAACTCAGAGAGGGGAGAAGGGGATTGGGGAAGGGTGGGGGAGCTCAGAGGGGTGCTTAAAGGGGGTTAGGGAGGGTGGGGGAGCTCAGAGGGGTGCTTAAAGGGGATTAGGGAGGGTGGGGAGTTCAGAGAGGGGAGAAGGGGATTGGGGAGGGGTGGGGGAGCATCAAGGAGTGGAGAAGGGGATTGGGGAGGGGTGGGGGAGCTCAGATGGGTGCGGGGGAGCTCAGAGAGGGGAGAAGGGGATTGGGGAAGGGTAGGGGAGCTCAGAGGGGTGCTTAAAGGGGATTAGGGAGGGGTGGGGGAGCTCAGATGGGTGCGGGGGAGCTCAGAGAGGGGAGAAGGGGATTGGGGAAGGGTGGGGGAGCTCAGAGGGGTGCTTAAAGGGGATTAGGGAGGGTGGGGAGCTCAGAGAGGGGAGAAGGGGATTGGGGAAGGGTGGGGGAGCTCAGAGGGGTGCTTAAAGGGGATTAGGGAGGGTGGGAGAGCATCAAGGAGGGGAGAAGGGGATTGGGGAGGGGTGGAGGAGCTCAGATGGGTGCTCAGGGAGGGGAGAAGGGGATTGGGGAGGGTGGGGGTGCTCAGAGGGGGGAGGGTTCTGAAACTGGAACCTGACAAGGTGGCAGGAGGGAAAATGGGTCCATGCCTGGGGCAGGTGGGAGAATGGGTCTGGGGCTAAAAGGGGGGGATGCAAGGCATGTGGTGGATGAAGGGGACTGGAACTGGGGGCTGAAAAGAGGGGGCAGAGAGAGGGGACAGATCCTGGATGGAAGGAAGGCACGTGAGGGAGGGCAGACCCTGGACGGATGGGAGAGGGAGGGCAGACGGATTGAAGGGGCAGAGAGAAAGGGCAGATGGTGGGTGGAAGGGGAGAGAGAAAGAGGGCAGACTGGGGCAAATGGTGGATGGAAGGGGCAGAGATAGAGGGCAGATGTTGATGGAAGGGGGAGAGAGAGAGATGGCAGACTTGGGCAGATGGTGCATGGAAGGGGCAGAAGTGGATGGAAGGGGCAGAGATAGAGGGCAGATGTTGATGGAAGGGGGAGAGAGAGAGATGGCAGACTTGGGCAGATGGTGCATGGAAGGGGCAGAAGTGGATGGAAGGGAGAGAGGGCAGACAGTGGATGGAAGGGGCAGAGAGAGAGAGGGCAGACACTGGATGGCAGAGAGAGAGCGAAGACAGATGCTGGATAGAAGGAAGACAGTGAAAAGATGAGGAAAGCAGAAACCAGAGACAACGAACTGTAAATATATATTTTTATTTTTTTGCTTTAGGATAAAGTAGTATTGTAGCTGTGTTAATAAATGTTTATAATAGAACATGTAAATAAGGTAATCTTTTTATTGGACTAATTTTAATACATTTTACTTTCGGAGAACAAAACCCCCTTCCTCAGGTCAGGATAGAACACTGTAACAGTACTATACTGAATTGACCTGAGGAAGGAGGTTTTGGCCTCTGAAAGCTAAATGTATTAGTCCAATAAAATTATATTATTTGTTTTATTTCTATTTGTTAATTTGTAAAGTGGTGATTGGTACTTGTTAGTTTTTTCAAATTTACATCTGCTGTCTTTATATTTTGCACAGTACTATAGGACATTTTCTGTTTCTGTGGTGTTGCATTGTATGCAGAGTCTGGCATCGGGGGTTCAGTTTAATTTTTTGTCAAAATAGAAAGTTTATGATTACTTATTCTATAGTGGATTAGGGTGTATCTGTATTTGTGAAAAAGACATGGCTTTCAGTTGGCATTGACTGTGCAGGATCGACGATCTGTACTAATCTGTCTGTTTTCGTTTTACAATAGGTGAATTGATGTTCTAGTGCTCACTGTAGTGTTTAAGATGCTTTCCTTTTCCTTGTGTGACTCGTACAAATTACTGCTTATGGTATGATAGAATTGCTCTATAGGTCCTGAGTGTTTTGTATTCTCGGTATGCCTAGTACTGGATTTCGGGGGGGGGGGGGGGGGGTGTTAAAAAATGACCGGCCCCGGGTGTCAACTACCCTAGCTACGCCACTGGGCGGGACTAGTGCTGGGCAGACTTATACGGTCTGTGCTGGGGCTGGTGGTTGGGAGGCAGGACTGGTAGTTGGGAGACGGGGATAGTGCTGGGCAGACTTATAGGGTCTGTGCCAGAGCTGGTGGTTGGGAGGCGGGGATAGGGCTGGCCAAACTTATACGGTCTGTGCACTGAAGAGGACAGTACAAATAAAAAAGTAGCACATATGAATTTATCTTCTTGGGCAGACTGGATGGACCGTGCAGGTCTTTTTCTGCCGTCATCTACTATGTTACTATTCTACTATGTTACTTCACTGGCTACCAGTACAATACGGGGCTAAATTTAAAACTCTATGTCTGATCTTCAAGGCCCTTAAAAGAAATGGCCCTGAGTACCTGAAGAATAGGATGATCCTCTACACACCTCCAAGGACACTACGGTCCTCTCATGGACCTTACCACACCCTCTCCAAAAGACATTACATCATGTGATACCCGCAAACAAGCCTTCTCTGGAGTAGCCCCCACACTCTGGAATGCACTTCCTGAAAGGCTCCGGTTAACACAAGACCATCTCTACTTCAGGAAGCAGGTGAAAGTTTGGCTCTTCAACCAGGCTTTTAACGGAAGTAACTGACTTGTTAGTCTCACTCACACACACAAGGAGTGACATGGGTTGCACATACTGCAGCAGGACATGTTTATCCAATCCTACCCTAGCTTAGATATTTAACCTCCTCTCTGACCTCATGTGCAACTTTCTTTAAATTAGTCAACTTATTTTCTCACTCCTCTTACTCTTTACCTCTAAATATGTTCCATCTTTGCATATACCCTACACTGTCAATGAAAATGTTCTATTACGTATTGTGTTGGCATTGTAAGTAGTATACTATCCAGCTTATTTTCGAAAGAGAAAGACGCCCATATTTCGACCCAAATCGGAAGATGGGCGTCCGTTTCCCGTGGGTGCCCAAATTGGTATAATCGAAACCCGATTTTTGGCGTCCTGAACTGCAGTCCGTCACGGAGACGAATAAAGATCACTGGGGCGTGTCGGAGGCATGGCGAAGGCGGGACTAGGGCGTGGTTATCGGCCGAGGAGAGATGGGCGTCTTTAGCTGATAATCGAAACAAGAAGGGCATTTTTGACGAGAATTTGGTCCGCTTTATTTGGACCAAGTCCCAAAAAAGTGCCCCAACTGACCAGATGACCTCCCCTGACTCCCCCAGTGGTCACTAACCCCTCCCACCAACAAACCCCACTTTGCAGACTTTTTTCCCCAGTCTGTATGCCAGCCTCAAATGCCGTACCCACCTCCATGACAGCAGAATGTGTTCTATCCTCTGACAGCCTTTCCCTGGTTCTGATGTGGGTCTCGGGTGAGTGTGACACCTTTTCTGTTAAGGGCACTGCAGGGTCACATCAGCAATGCCTTGTGGTGGGTGTAGGGTATTGGGCTCCGTGATTCCACTAGCTTGTGTTAAATGCTCACGATGTTGGTAGTTGGTAGGCTCTACTCCCATGGTGCTTTTCCCTCTGCTTACTGGGTAAGAGTGTGCCCTGTTTTGTTCCCGGTAGTCCATGAGGTAGTGGCCATTTGTGTAAGACACTTTTAGATTCCTTTCATGTGTTAGCCACGTTACAGCACTTAGTTCTTACCTTGAATGTTGCTGAAAGAGGGCATTGTACACCATTCTGCCAGCTTGGACCTACTGCTAATCTCAGTACCAGCGAGACTCGTTGCCAGTGGGGCACAACCTCTGATCTGCAGTTAACTGTGAGTAAAGGTGCTTATTCAAATAAAGAACGTTTTCAGCGAAATTAGTCTTCAGGTGTCAACTGCTGTGCCAAGGTTATACACCAGCAACAAGTCTTGTCCCTGGAGCACTTTTAGTGGGTACTGCAGGGCACTTCAGGCAGGCAGACACAGGCCCATCCCCCTCCCCACCCGTAACACTTGTGGTGGTAAATGGGAGGCCTCTAAAACCCACTGTATCCACATGTAGTTGCCCCTTCACCCCTAAGAGCTATGGTAGTGTTGTACATTTGTCCCTCCCATGACCAAATGGCTTGGATTGGGACGTTTCTGAGCTGGGCATTTTTAGTTTCCATTATCACAAAAAAAACCAAAAAACCGCCCATCTCAGAAAGGACCAAATCCATGGCATTTGGTCTGTCCAAACCGTATATTCGAAACGAAAGATGGACGCCCATCTTTTTCGATAATACGGTCTGTCCCTCCTCTTCATATACCCGTTTTCGGACATAGACGCCCATGGAGATGGGCGTTCGCGTTCGATTATGCCCTTCTACGCCATACTTTGTATTGCTATTTGAATTATTTTACTGCTGTAGTTGTCTATTGCTCATGTTTGATTTATTCTTAATGTACACCGTTTTGAGTGAATTCCTTCAAAAGGCAGTAAATAAATCCTAATAAAATAACATAAAATAAATAAATAAATATATGGAGACAAAAATAAGTCCCAATTATGATAATCCACAATTCTTTAAATACCGACCGTAGCTTCTTTCTTGTATCAGGTCCCATAAGTCCTGGCTGTGCTTTTTTTTTTTTTAACATCTGGAACAAGGTTAGCGCAGCATAAGGATGTACACAGAAGCCAAATAATAGAACATCATCTCATAGGTAGAGTAGTAATTTGTTATAAATTGTAATCATTGTGTCATTTTGAGGGGCTGAATTAGGTTAAACCTAGTTTGGGGGTGTGTGGGGGAGCATTGCCCCCCCATGAACTGCAGTTTGTATTTATCTATTTATTTATGACATTTAGATCCCGGATTAAACACAAATTAGGTTGAAACCTAGTTTGGGGGTGTGTGGGGAACACTGCCCCCCTAAACAAACTGCATGTCTGGAAGAGGAAAGGGATGTGTAAAAGATAATGTTGTGGGTGGGGGGTGTGAGGTGGTACTGGCCCCCCAAATGAGAAAAGGGAGGGAGATTATTTGTATTTTGTAGTTTTAGGGTTATGGGTGGGAATTGTCCTCCCTGGTGTGGTGGGAATTGTTCTAGGTGGGAAATGGTAGGTGGGAACTGACTTAGAACCTTTTCAACAAGCCTTTAATTTTTTCCCTTTTGGCCCTTGGCACACAGCTTTAAGGTTAATTGTATGTATGGTTTGTAAGCTTGGTCTTGCATGTCTGGTTGTTCACTGTCCTATGTGCAAATGGAGTTCTTTTGTATTTTAATTTTTTGTTTTATTTCACTTTTTAATTTTAGTGTAAACCACTTACCTCCTTTTCTGGTTTTAGGCAGTATATCAAATTTTAATAAACAAACATAGTTATGAACAAAGGTTTAGGGTGCTCCAGCCCAGTAGAAGCTGGATCATCAATAAAATACAAAGAAAACACCAGGCCAACTTCTCCTCCCCCCCCCCCCCCCCCCCCCACACTTTTATGATAAGCCACTTTTTTTGGACATTTCCTGAGCATGAATAGGCTATACGATTTTTCAATCACCCAGAAATGCTACTTGAAATTAAGTTCAAGGTTATATTATTTAAAAAGAAGAGCTATAAGAGAATTACATGGTATGCACAGAGGGAGAGAGAAACCATGGTAAGTTTCAAGTGTTATTCCTACACGAAGCTCAAGGTGAAGGTTCTTTCTGAGAAAAGAGATGGGAGCACTTGATCGACACTCAGAGGTGTAAACACAGAGGATTTCAATCATCATCAAGCACATTTTTAGTCCCCTAGTAAAAGATGATAAGAACATAAAGTGAAATGTGACAGATACAGCACAATGGGAACAGAGAAAATACATACAGAATCACAATAAAAAGTCTACCAAAGGGGTTTTTAAGTAGGTGGCATTCTTAGGAGCTGAGTGGTCAGTCACTTTTCAGTGTAGTTGGCCAGGCCAGATAATGGGACTGGTGTTCTGAGTATATGAAGAACTACAGAGTGAAAGCTTCTTGCACATCATAAATAGGATTGCTGCAGATTATCATTAATATAGATGGAGAGACAGGTAGGCAGAAGGAGAGTCTTACTGAATACATAGGAAGGATAGCTTTCAGTCCGTTTGTCTTGAAACTTTTAATAAAATGTAAGTTACAAAAAGAAAGGTCAAAAGAAAATGAATACAAACTATCACATAAATGAATAGACTAGAGTTAAAGTCCTTATCAGTGTACTGGTGGAGGGGAAGGGGTGGGGAGGAACTATGGCCCCTGAGCACCAGCTCTGAAGAAACAGCCAGGAGCACTGGAGCCCACTATGTGGGTGCTGTGGGTGCTTGAGCACCCCCAATATGGAGAAAATTCCTTGTATGTGTCCAGGGAGGGGTTATTTCCATTGGGCTTAGCACCCCCAATAATTTTAAAAAGTTGGCTCCTATGGCCAGGAGTTATACCTCTGACAAGAACTTGGATACAACTAATCTTCAGTAAGTGCTAGTGCACACTTACCACAGCTTAAAAGGATTTACCAAGGGGGACACTGAAGTATCCTATGATAAAAGTCCAATGAGTGCATGCAAATCATGTGCTAAAAATTCTTCTGAATTTTCTCTGAAGGGGTGCGTCTGAGGCGAAGAGTGGGTGTGAAAGCATGAACAGTGCAGCAACATTACCATGCACTAACGGATTAGTGAGGGATTAGCATGTAAGCCCTTAAACAGGTGGTGGTAAAGGCTCATGCACTAATTTTTGGTAATGACCACACACTAATGGCAACATTAGCGAATGGCCATTATTTCTGAAAATAGAATAATCAGCCATTTTTCAGCTGCGGTGAAAATGGCCTTAGCAAATGGGAAAAACCCACGTAAGAATTCAAATGTGTGGGATAAACACAAAGGAATTCTGTTTAGAAGGAATGGATCTATGGAATCTTAGCGGAGACTGGGTAGCAACGCCGGTAATTGGGAAGCAAAACCGGTGCTGGGCAGACTTCTATGGTCTATGCCCTGATCATAACTGAATAGATATGGAAAGTTGAAGAACAGTGCTGGGCAGACTTTTACGGTCTGTGCCCTGAGAAAAGCAAGGACAAACCAAACTCGGGTATACATATGGCAAGGGAATGCTAAGGCCACTTTCTGCCACAGCTTTGTAAAAGGACCCCTTAGTAATTACTTTACTTCCTCTAACCAGCTTTTGACTTGAGATTGCCCCCATGCACCAGAAGTGAAGTATCTACTATGTAAAAGTGCTGAAAATTATATAGGCCAATCAAAGAGACTTGTAAGCATAATACAGCACAAAGAGGTGATAGTGCCCTTGTATAAGTCTCTGGTGAGGCCCCATTTACAGTACTTTGTGCAATTCTGGAGACCGCACCTACAGAAGGATATAAACAGGATGGAGTCGGTTTACAGGGCAGCAACAAAATTGGTAAGTGGTCTTGGACATAAAACATATAGGGACAGGCTCAGGCACCTCAACATGTATGAGGAGGGAGAGAGGACATATGATAGAGACATTTAAATATCTCAGGGACATTAATGTACAGGAAGTGAGCCTTTTTCAAATGAAGGAAAACTCTGGAATGACGGGGCATATGATATAGTTAAGAGGAAATAGGCTTAGGAGGAATTAAGGAAGTATTCGTTCATGGACAGGGTAGTTAGTGGAAGCGTGGAATGGCCTCCCGGTAGAGGTCATGGAGACGAGGACTGTGTTGGAATTTAAGAAAGCATGGGATAAGCATGTGGGATCCCTTAGGAAAAGGAACAGTTAGTGGTTACGGAGGATGGGCAGACTGGATGGGCCATTTGGCCTTTATCTGCCATCATGTCTCTATGTCTGATCTAAGGAGGAGAGCAAAAACAGAGGGTATCAGCCTTAACGGCTGAGAGACTGTGGAGGGAATAATTTCTTGGGGACTAGTGGAAACAGAGTGGCAAGGTTAGAGAATGAGCGTGGAAGCAGGGCAGGGGGTCTGACCTTGGATGAGGTATGAGAAACAGTGAAGAAGGGGTTGAACCTTAACAGGTGTGGGTAGGAGGAGGT
Organism: Microcaecilia unicolor; assembly: GCF_901765095.1. Taxonomy (NCBI): domain Eukaryota; kingdom Metazoa; phylum Chordata; class Amphibia; order Gymnophiona; family Siphonopidae; genus Microcaecilia; species Microcaecilia unicolor. The sequence continues at coordinate 130,069,920 of NC_044038.1, forward strand.
TCAGACCAAGGGAAATATAATTCTGCACAAAAATACTACGACTAATACGTCTTAGTAACTTTTTCTGTACTTAAATTACTCAAATTTTACAGTCTTATTTTTGACTAATATAAAGTATGTATGTTGAATTTTAAAATGTCATGTATAAAAATGTATTTTAAGAGATACCCTTATGTGTAATAATGATTTCTGATTTAAATTAAGAAAGTTTTGAAATTTAAGAAATGCAAAATATGATTTAGTTTAATACAGTAGCTATGTTGCTGCTTCTTTCTCTACCCACAAATCTACAGCTTGAACAAAAAGACTGTTGTTTCAATACTTTGTTATAATAAGAACATAAGAATATCTATACTGGGTCACACCAATGGTCCATCTAGCTCAGTATCCTGTTTCCAACAGTGGCTAATCCAGGTCAAAAGTACCTGGCAGAAACCCAAACAGTAGCAACATTCCATGTTACCAATCTCAGGGCAAGCAGTGGCTTCCCCATGTCTGGCTCAATAGCATACCATGGACTTTTCCTCCAGGAACTTGTTCAAACCTTTTTTTAAACCCAGATACGCTAAAAGCTGTTACTACATCCTCCGGCAATAAGTTCCAGAGCTTAACTATTCATTGAGTGAAAAAATATTTCCTCCTATTTGTTTTAAAAGTGTCTCTATTTAACTTCATTTAGTGTCCCCTAGTCTTTGTATTTTTTGAAAGAGTAAAAAATCAATTCACTTGTACTCATTCTACACCACTCAGTATTTTGTAGACTTCAATCATATAATATAGTAGCATAGTAGATGATGGCAGAGAAAAGACCTGCACGGTCCATCCAGTCTGCCCAAAAAGATAAACTCATATGTGCTACTTTTTGTGTATACCTGACCTTGATTTGTATCTGCCATTTTCAGGGCACAGACCGTAGAAGTCTGCCCAGCACCAGCCCTGCCTCCCAATCACTAGCCCCGCCTCCCACCACCGGCTCTGCCACCCAATCTCCGCTAAGCTTCTGAGGATCTATTCCTTCTGAACAGGATTCCTTTATGTTTATTCCACGCATTTTTGAATTCCGTTACCGTTTTCATCTCCACCACCTCCCGTGGGAGGGCATTCCAAGTATCCACCACTCTCTCTGTGAAAAAAATACTTCCTGACATTTTTCTTGAGTCTGCCCCCCTTCAATCTCATTTCACGTCCTCTAGTTCTACCGCCTTCCCATCTACACAAAAGGTTCGTTTGCGGATTAATACCTTTCAAATATTTGAAATTCTGTATCACATCACCCCTGTTTCTCCTTTCCTCCAGGGTATACATGTTCAGGTCAGCAAGTCTCTCCTCATACGTCTTGTAACGCAAATCCCATACATTCTCGTAGCTTTCTTTGCACCGCTTCAATTCTTTTTACATCTTTAGCAAGATACGGCCTCCAAAACTGAACACAATACTCCAGGTGGGGCCTCACCAATGACTTATACAGGGGCATTAAAACCTCTTTTCTTCTGCTGGTCACACCTCTCTCTATACAGCCTAGCAACCTTCTAGCTATGGCCACCGCCTTTCACACTGTTTCGTTGCCTTCAGATCCTCAGATACTATCACCCCAAGACCTCTCTCCCCGTCCGTACATATCAGACTCTCACCGCCTAACACATACTCCTGTGGATTTCTACTCCCTAAGTGCATCACTTTGCATTTTTTCGCATTGAATTTTAATTGCCAAACCTTAGACCATTCTTCTAGCTTCTGCAGATCCTTTTCCATGTTTTCCACTCCCTCCCGGGTGTCCACTCTGTTACAAATCTTAGTATCACCCGCAAAAAGGCAAACTTTACCTTCTAACCCTTCGGCAATGTCACTCACAAATATATTGAACAGAATTGGCCCCAGCACCGCTCCCTGAGGCACTCCACTACTCACCTTTCCCTCATCCGAGCAAATTCCATTAACCACCACCCTCTGGCGTCTGTCCATCAACCAGTTCCTAATCCAGTTCACCACGTCGGGTCCTATCTTCAGTCCGTCAAGTTAATTCAAGAGCCTCCTGTAAGAAACCGTGTCAAAAGCTTTGCTGAAATCTAAGTAGATTACGTCTAAAGCACGTCCATGTTTCCTCAGCTGTCTCTTTCCAAGCTGAAGAGCCCTAATCTCTTTAGCCTTTCCTCATAGAAGAGAAGTTCCATCCCCTTTATCATTTCGGTCACTTTTCTTTGAGCCTTTTCTAATTTCGCTATATTTTTTTTGAGATACGGCGACCAGAATGGAATGCAATACTCAAGGTGTGGATGCACCATGGAGCAATACAGCGAATGCTACATACCTGTAGAAGGTATTCTCCGAGGACAGCAGGCTGATTGTTCTCACTGATGGGTGACGTCCATGGCAGCCCCCTCCAATCGGAATCTTCACTAGCAAAGGCCTTTGCTAGCCCTCGCGCACCCATGCGCACCGCGCATGCGCGGCCGTCTTCCTGCCCGAACCGGCTCGTGTTCGTCAGTCCTGTATGTAGCAAGACAAAGACACGGGAAGACACAACTCCAAAGGGGAGGCGGGGGGGGGGGGGGGGGGGGGGGGGTTGTGAGAACAATCAGCCTGCTGTCCTCGGAGAATACCTTCTACAGGTATGTAGCATTCGCTTTCTCCGAGGACAAGCAGGCTGCTTGTTCTCACTGATGGGGTATCCCTAGCCCCCAGGCTCACTCAAAACAACAAACATGATCAATTGGGCCTCGCAACGGCGAGGACATAACTGAGATTGACCTAACAACTTATCCAACTAACTGAGAGTGTACCCTGGAACAGAATAAACATGGGCCTAGGGGGCGAACAGATTCTGAAGCACTGACTGCCCGAACCAACTGTCGCGTCGGGTATCCTGCTGCAGGCAGTAATGAGATGTGAATGTGTGGACAGATGACTACGTCGCAGCCTTGCAAATCTCTTCAATAGTGGCTGACTTCAAGTGGGCTACTGACGCTGCCATGGCTCTAACACTATGAGCCGTGACATGACCCTCAAGAGCCAGCCCAGCCTGGGCGTAAGTGAAGGAAATGCAATCTGCTAGCCAATTGGATATGGTGCGTTTCCCCACAGCCACTCCCCTCCTGTTGGGATCAAAAGAAACAAACAATTGGGAGGACTGTCTGTTGGGCTGTGTCCGCTCCAGATAGAAGGCCAATGCTCTTTTGCAGTCCAATGTGTGCAGCTGACGTTCGGCAGGGCAGGAATGCGGACGGGGAAAGAATGTTGGCAAGACAATTGACTGGTTCAGATGGAACTCTGACACTACCGTCGGCAAGAACTTAGGGTGAGTGCGGAGGACTACTCTATTATGATGAAATCTGGTGTAAGGGGCCTGGGCTACCAGGGCCTGAAGCTCACTGACTCTACGAGCTGAAGTAACTGCCACCAAGAAAATGACCTTCCAGGTCAAGTACTTCAGATGGCAGGAGTTCAGTGGCTCAAAAGGAGGTTTCATCAGCTGGGTGAGAACGACATTGAGATCCCATGACACTGTAGGAGGTTTGACGGGGGGCTTTGACAGAAGCAAACCTCTCATGAAGCGAACAACTAAAGGCTGTCCTGAGATCAGCTTACCTTCCACACGGTAATGGTATGCACTGATTGCGCTAAGGTGAACCCTTACAGAGTTGGTCTTGAGACCAGACTCAGACAAGTGCAGAAGGTATTCAAGCAGGGTCTGTGTAGGACAGGAGCGAGGATCTAAGGTCTTGCTATCACACCAGACGGCAAACCTCCTCCATAAAAAGAAGTAACTCCTCTTAGTGGAATCTTTTCTGGAAGCAAGCAAGATACGGGAGACACCCTCCGACAGACCCAAAGAGGCAAAGTCTACGCTCTCAACATCCAGGCCGTGAGAGCCAGAGTCTAGAGGTTGGGATGCAAAAGCGCCCCTTCGTTCTGGGTGATGAGGGTCGGAAAACACTCCAATCTCCACGGTTCTTCGGAGGACAACTCCAGAAGAAGAGGGAACCAGATCTGACGCGGCCAAAAAGGAGCAATCAGAATCATGGTGCCTCGGTCTTGCTTGAGTTTCAACAAAGTCTTCCCCACCAGAGGTATGGGAGGATAAGCATAAAGCAGGCCTTCCCCCCAATCCAGGAGGAAGGCATCCGATGCCAGTCGGCCGTGGGCCTGAAGTCTGGAACAGAACTGAGGGACCTTGTGGTTGGCTCGAGATGCAAAGAGGTCTACCAAGGGGGTTCCCCACACCTGGAAGATCCGGCGCACTACTCTGGGGTTGAGCGACCACTCGTGAGGTTGCATAATCTTGTTCAACCTGTCGGCCAGACTGTTGTTTACGCCTGCCAGATATGTGGCTTGGAGCAACATGCCGTGATGGCGAGCCCACAGCCACATGCTGACGGCTTCCTGACACAGGGGGCGAGATCCGGTGCCCCCCTGCTTGTTGATATAATACATGGCAACCTGGTTGTCTGTCTGAATTTGGATAATTTGATGGGACAGCCGATCTCTGAAAGCCTTCAGAGCATTCCAGACCGCTCGTAACTCCAAGAGATTGATCTGCAGATCGCGTTCCTGGAGGGACCAGCTTCCCTGGGTGTGGAGCCCATCGACATGAGCTCCCCACCCCAGGAGAGACGCATCCGTAGTCAGCACCTTTTGTGGCTGAGGAATTTGGAAAGGGCGTCCCAGAGTCAAATTGGACCAAATCGTCCACCAGTACAGGGATTTGAGAAAACTCGTGGACAGGTGGATCACGTCCTCTAGATCCCCAGCAGCCTGAAACCACTGGGAAGCTAGGGTCCATTGAGCAGATCGCATGTGAAGACGAGCCATGGGAGTCACATGAACTGTGGAGGCCATGTGGCCAAGCAATCTCAACATCTGCCGAGCTGTGATCTGCTGGGACGCTCGTACCCGGGAGACGAGGGACAGCAGATTGTTGGCCCTTGTCTCCGGAAGATAGGCATGAGCCGTCCGAGAATCCAGCAGAGCTCCTATGAATTTGAGTCTCTGCACTGGGAGAAGATGGGACTTTGGGTAATTTATCACAAATCCCAGTAGCTCCAGGAGTCGAATAGTCATCTGCATGGACTGTAGAGCTCCTGCCTCGGATGTGTTCTTTACCAGCCAATCGTTGAGATAAGGGAACACGTGCACTCCCGGTCTGCGAAGCGCTGCTGCTACTACAGCCAGGCACTTCGTGAACACTCTGGGCGCAGAGGCGAGCCCAAAGGGTAGCACACAGTACTGGAAGTGACGTGTGCCCAGACGAAATCGCAGCTACTGCCTGTGAGCTGGCAATATCGGGATGTGCGTGTAGGCGTCCTTCAAGTCCAGAGAGCATAGCCAATCGTTTTCCTGAATCATGGGAAGAAGGGTGCCCAGGGAAAGCATCCTGAACTTTTCCTTGACCAGATATTTGTTCAGGGCCCTTAGGTCTAGGATGGGACGCATCCCCCCTGTTTTCTTTTCCACAAGGAAGTATCTGGAATAGAATCCCAGCCCTTCTTGCCCGGATGGCACGGGCTTGACCGCATTGGCGCTGAGAAGGGCGGAGAGTTCCTCTGCAAGTACCTGCTTGTGCTAGAAGCTGTAGGACTGAGCTCCCGGTGGGCAATTTGGAGGCTTCGAGGCCAAATTGAGGGTGTATCCTTGCCGGACTATTTGAAGAACCCAACGGTCGGAGGTTACAAGAGGCCACCTTTGGTGAAAAACTTTCAACCTCCCCCCGACTGGCAGATCGCCCGGCACGGACACGTTGATGTCGGCTATGCTCTGCTGGAGCCAGTCAAAAGCTCGCCCCCTGCTTTTGCTGGGGAGCCGAGGGGCCTTGCTGAGGCGCACGCTGCTGACGAGAGCAAGCGCGCTGGGGCTTAGCCTGGGCCGCAGGCTGGCGAGAGGGAGGATTGTACCTATGCTTACCAGAAGAGTAGGGAACAGCCCTCCTTCCCCCATAAAAACGTCTACCTGAGGAGGTAGATGCTGAAGGCTGCCGGCGGGAGAATTTGTCGAAAGCGTTATCCCGCTGGTGGAGCTGTTCTACCACCTGTTCGACTTTTTCTCCAAAAATGTTGTCCGCTCGGAAAGGGGAGTCCGCAATCCGCCACTGGATCCTATTCTCCAGGTCGGAGGCACGCAGCCATGAGAGTCTGCGCATCACCACACCTTGAGCAGCGGCCCTGGACGCAACATCAAAGGTATCATATACCCCTCTGGCCAGGAATTTTCTGCATGCCTTCAGCTGCCTGACCACCTCCTGAAACGGCTTGGCTTGCTCAGGAGGGAGCTTGTCCACCAAGCCCGCCAACTGCCGCACATTGTTCCGCATATGGATGCTTGTGTAGAGCTGGTAGGACTGAATCTTGGCCACGAGCATAGAAGAATGATAGGCCTTCCTCCCAAAGGAGTCTAAGGTTCTGGAGTCTTTGCCCGGGGGCGCCGAAGCACGCTCTCTAGAACTCTTAGCCTTCTTTAGTCGTGAGGCAACTGAGTGCGCATCAGCTCTGGGTCTCCATGGATCCGATACTGGATTCGATCTTCTTGGGAATGTGGGGATTAGTTAGTGGCTTGGTCCAGTTCGCCAGCAATGTCTTTTTTAGGACATGATGCATGGGTACTGTGGACGCTTCCTTAGGTGGAGAAGGATAGTCCAAGAGCTCAAACATTTCAGCCCTTGGCTCATCCTCCACAACCACCGGGAAGGGGATGGCCGTAGACATCTCCCGGACAAAGGCCGCGAAAGACAGACTCTCGGGAGGAGAAAGCTGCCTTTCAGGGGAGGGAGTGGGATCAGAAGGAAGGCCATCAGACTCCTCGTCAGAGAAATATCTGATGTCCTCCTCCTCCTCCCACGAGGCCTCACCATCGGTATCAGACACAAGTTCACGAACCTGTGTCTGAAGCCGTGCCCGACTCGACTCCGTGGAAACACGGCCACGGTAGGAGTGTCGAGAGGTGGACTCCCTCGCCAGCACCGGCGAAGCTCCCTCCGCCGACGTTGTCGGGGAGTCTGCCTGGGAGGCGGCCATAGATACCGGGTACCTCACCTCGGGCAAGGGGCCAGCCGTCGCCTCACTCGACGGTACCGATGGCGCAAGCACCCCCGTACTGGAGAAGGGCGCAACAGCTCTCCAGTATCTCTGAAGAACGCCCGGAGACTCTCGTGCAGAGCGGAGCTGTGGAGAAAGACTGAGAAGCCAATGCAGGTGTCGATGTCATAGGTTTGTTCCGGGCGTGGAGGCGGTTCCGGGCTGTCCAAGGGGGAGCGCATCGAAACAGAGGGTGAGCGGTCCTCCCGGTGCCGATGCCTACTGGGTGCCAACTGCCTCGGTGACCCAGAGCTCTCGGTACCGAGACGGGAAGGAGACCGGTGACGATGCTTCTTTGACTTCTTCAAGCAAAGCATGTCACCGGAGCTTCCCGGTACCAACCAGGAGGACGTAGAATCCAACCGTCGCTTCCTCTGGGCCGAGGCCGAAGAAGGTTGATCTCGGGGGGGGGGGGGGGGGGGGGGGGGGGGTGGGGGGGGGGGGGGGGGGGGGGTGGGTGGGGGGGGGGGGGGGGGGGGGGGGGGGGGGGGGGGGGGGGGCTGTACCGCAGGAGCCCTCAGGGTAGGGGGAGACCCACCCGAAGGCTCACCGCCACCAGCAGGGGAATGGACAGCCCTCACCTGCACTACAGACGAAGCACCACCGTCCGACGACATCAGCAATAGCGGAGGTCCCGGTACCACCGACGTCGACGCAGCCTTCCGATGCCTTGGTATCGACGATGCAGGAGGTAGAAGCCTTGATGCAGGAGGTAGAAGCCTTGATGCAGTCGATGCCGAAGACTTCGATGCTGTCGACGTCGATGCACTCGATGCGTCCCGTGCTGTTGTCGTCGAAGAGCCCGAGAACAACGCGTTCCACTGGGCCAATCTCGCTACCTGAGTCCTCTTTTTAAAAAGAGCACAAAGACTGCAGGCCTGCGGGCGGTGCCCAGCCCCCAGACACTGAAGACACGAAGTGTGCCTATCAGTGAGCGAGATTACCCGGGCGCACTGGGTGCACTTCTTGAAGCCGCTGGAAGACTTCGATGACATGGGCGGAAAAATCACGCCGACGAAATCAAAATTCGCGATGACGAAAGGCACCAAAAAGAAGGGAGAAAAAACCCGTACCGAGGCCAAATAGGCCGGTCCCGAAAGCGAAAGGAAACTTACGCAGGGAAAAAGCTGGAAACACGGGAAAGGGGTAAAGACCGGATCGGTCTCCTCTTTTTTTTTTTCAACGAAAATCACGAAGATGTGCGAGGTCAACTTGAGGGGCACAAAATGGCGGCAAAACACGACCGTCCCGAGCGCGGACAAAAGAAGACTGACGAACACGAGCCGGTTCGGGCGGGAAGATTGCCACGCATGCGCGGTGCGCATCGGCGCGTGAGGGCTAGCAAAGGCCTTTGCTAGTGAAGTTTCCGATTGGAGGGGGCTGCCGTGGATGTCACCCATCAGTGAGAACAAGCAGCCTGCTTGTCCTCGGAGAAAAAGGCATTGTAGTATTTTCGGTCTTATTTACCATCCCTTTCCTAATAATTTCTGGCATCCTGTTTGCTTTTTTTTGGCTGCCGCCACACACTGAACAGAAGATTTCAGCGTACTATCTACAATGACATCTGGATCTAGATTCCGATTATTCTTTCCAATGTGCATCACCTTGTATTTGTCCACATTAAATTTCATCTGCCATCTGGATGTCCAGTCTTCCAATTTCCTAAGGTCTTCCTGGAATTTTTCACAGTCTGCATGTGTTTTAACAACCTTGAATAGTTTTGTGTCATCTGCAAATTTAGGGCCCTGCTAACAGTGTAGATGTCAATACGAATATTATGGGCATAGAGTGGAGGAGTGGCCTAGTGGTTAGGGTGGTGGACTTTGGTCCTGAGGAACTGAGTTCGATTCCCACTTCAGGCACAGGCAGCTCCTTGTGACTCTGGGCAAGTCACTTAACCCTCCATTGCCCCATGTAAGCCGCATTGAGCCTGCCATGAGTGGGAAAGCGTGGGGTACAAATGTAACAAAAATTTAAAAAATTAAAAATCTACAGTGTGTGCTAATGCTTAACGCATGCTAAAAATGCTAGTGCGCCTCTAGTGTGGCTTAGTCAACAGGGTCCTTAATCACCTCACTCATTGTTCCGATTTCCAGATCATATATAAATATGTTAAATAGAACCAGTCCCTGCAGATGGTATAGTGCCCTTGCTATTTTAATAACCATACATTTCAGGTAAAACAAATAAAAAGCAGACTGCTGATATCTTGATGCAAGACTGAGCTTCTGAAGCAGGTTTACTGTGATTGATGACAAGGTCAGTGTCCTTTTTGTAGAGGCGTTATGCAAGCCATGCGAAAGCAAAGCGTAATAGATAAAAGTCTGCAGAATTACAACCATGACTGAAATCACCACATAAAATGAAGCATTTATTAGTCATACTGAGCACAACAGAATGAAATTGAAAAAAAAAGGAAAAATCGCTAAAAACCCTTAGCTTATGGAGTGTTACAAAATACAACTATTTTATGTAAAAGATATGAAGCATGAAAAAGACTTCAAAAGACTAGTATGTAGGAACAGAACAAGTAATGAAGACAAAAAAATTAGAACTTGACATCAAAGGCACTTTTCTGTACTCTAAATATGATACAGGAATTTAATATTGCAGTGGTAAAGGAAAAGTAATAGCTCTGGAAAAGAAGCCTCTGAGGGCTCAAAGCCCAACTGATTACAAGGCATAATCTTTTTAAACTTAGAAGCTAGGTTCTTTATAGCTATGTACTTGATAAAAAGAGATACTGGACATCAAACTGGAAGGGTGAGCTCTTTGAGACACACAGAAAATAATTCAGGAAGACCTCATGAAATGGTTGCACAACACTAACATGATATCAAAATGATACGTGGAGGAGAATTTTCAATATGACGTTCAAATAGTGAAGTATACGTTTACTGGAAAACATTTAAAAATACAAATCCTATGAAATAAATAAACGTGTTCTGATATTCGAAAATATACAAAACAATGTTTAGAAAGAGGATGTATTATGTCATAGACGTTCTCAGAAAAACATCTCTGCCAATCAGAAATACACTAGGCAAAATGTGCAAGGGCATTACTGGTCTCCACATCGAGAAAACGTCAGCGGCAATGGGAGCACGTTCTCTCCACATGCAAAACACGCATATATACCTTTTCCTGCATATGGAGGAACATTCCTCAGTGTGGCCAGTCACTTGTCTTCAGAAGGAGCCTAATGTAAATATGCCAGACACAGAGCTCTTGGTCCTCGAGAAATTTTCAAGGACCATCACCCCACACAACATCTCCATCTCGGCATGGAGATCGATTAGAGGTAGCCTGGAAAGGTAAGTGTGAAGGCATGACCCCATGATCATGGCATCACTCATGTGCAAGCATCATACATAGGCAGGGTCACATACAGAATAACAAAACATTGGTTCAAGAATAACAAAACATTGGTGAAATCAAAATGTCCAGAGATCCAATGACAAGTAATTATGAGCCCCCCCTTCACTAACCATTCAATGCTGAAATGAGGGGCTGCACATAACTGGACTCCCCCCCCCCCCCCCACCAGCATCCTCCCCCATGCCTACATACCAATGGGAACATTGGCAGAAGCTCACTAAAGTACATTAAGCCATCCAAAGGTATACCTGCTTTACCCCACTGCCCATCCCCATCTCCCAGTAACTGTGGACATCTCCAGAGAAAGGCCATCATGCCATCCTCTGTCCCCATGGTCACCTCAGCTCACACAGCACCTGTGCCTGTGTACTGCATATCTCTCAGTCTGGCTGTAGCCATCTGTCACAGGCTATGTGAGACGCACTGACCAACATGTCCAAAACAATGTCTGTATGTGACGCCAAAAAGGCCCACCACCTGAAACCTGTCTCCACCAAACTGTGTTTTGTAGACGATTTGGCATTCACAGGGACCCTGAGGTGCTCAGGCGCCGATACAGGAAACATGAAGCGAAGATCCAGGCCTTATCCAGTGCATGAGGGAGCGCCTCAGGGTATGACTTAAGACCCACTGACACTGCACTCCTACAACAGCTCTGTCTTGGATCCAGGCCAGAGTATGAATTACCCTCATTACAGTGTGTCCCCAACCTCCATATCCACTAGAATGTGCTGAAGGCAAACCCAAACCTATGAGATGACATGAAACGGCGAGGGGATTGGGGGGGGGGGGGATGTTGGACACAGAGGGATTGGGGGGGGGGGGATGTTGGACACAGAGGCAGTGGAATGCCTTTTTGTTTGGGGGGGGCCAAGCTCCACCCCAACCCTGCCTATGCTCTGCTCCCAATTCCAGCATCTCCCCTTACCTAATATCCCATAGTCACCCCCCTTCCTCAGCATCCAGAATCCTTCCTTACCTTTGAATCCCCCACCATAGTATAAAAATATGTAGGCAACTATTAAACTGAACTCCCAAAAAGCCACAGTGCAACTCCAGAGAAAGAGAAAAAGTGAAGCATGTGCAAATATAAAGACAGCAGATGCAAATTTCATAAACTGACATATTTAAATCACTATATTATAGGTTAACAAATACAAATAAAACAAAAAATGGATAATATGACACTATTTCATTGAACTAAATACATTTTTCAACTAGTTTTCAGAAGCCAAAACCTCTTTCCTCAGGTCAGGAAAGCATACTGCTGTTATGGTATTCTAGAGGAGGGTTTACTCTACAAACATTAGTCAAAAACATATTAAAATTAATCCAATAAAGATATCACTATATTTGCATTTTCTATATTTAACACAGCTACCACACTACTTTTATCCTAAACTAAAAATAAAATTCATTTTTTCCTACCTTTATTGTCTGGCCGTTTACTTTTTCTAATTGTGTTGGTCCCAGTCTCTTGTTTCTTCTTTCCTCAATCTCTTCTTTACTCTCGCCAGCGTCTGCCCCTCTCTCTCCCCCTTTCCATCCAGCATCTGCCCCCTCTCTCTTCCCCCCTTTCCATCCAGCATCTGCCCCCTCTCTCCTCCCTTTTCATCCGCCATCTGCGCCCTCTCTTTCGCTCCCTCTTTCCATCCAGCATTTGACCCTTCTCTCTCCTCACTTCCTTCCAGAGTCTCTCCTCTTTTTATCCCTCCTCCATCCAGCATCTGGCCCCTCTCTCTCCTCACTTCCATCCACTCAGGCCCATCTCTCTCCCCATTTCCATCCAGCATCTCCATCCTCTCTCCCCCTTCCGTCCGCAATCTATGCCCTCCCCCTTTCCATCTGGCATATGTCCCTCCTCTCTCTCTTTGCATCTGACATCTGTCCCCTCTTTCCCCTCATCCAGTGTATGTCTCTCCTCTCCCCCTATATCCAGCATCTGCTACCTCTCTCTCCCTTCCATCCGACATCTGTATCCACTCTCCCCCTCATCCAGTGTCTGTTCCTCCTCTCCCCCTATATCCAGCATCTGCCACATCTCTCTCCCTTCCATCTGACATCTGTACGCGCTCTCCCCCTCATCTCCCCAGCATCTGCCATCTCTCCTCCCTCATCCAGCATCTGACCCTCTTCTTCTCCCCACATCCAGCATCTGCCACCTCTCTCCCCCTTTTATCCAGCATGTCCCCTCTCCTTCTCATCCAGCATCTGGCCCTCCTCTTCTCCCTACATCCATTGTCGGCCACCTCTCTCTCCCCTTCCATCCAGCATCTGACCCCTCTCTACCCTTCATCCAGCATCTTCCACTTCTCCCTTCCATCCAGCGTCTGTCCCCCTCCATCCAGCATCTGTCTCATATATCCTCCCTTCCATCCAGCATCTGTTTCCCTCCCCCTCCATCCAGCATACGTCCCATCTCTCCCGCTTTCCATATGGCATCTGTTCCCCCTCTCCCCTTCATCCAGCATGTTCCCCTTCCCCCCTCCATTCTCTATCCAGCATCTGCCCCCTCCCCCTCCATCCAGTGTCTGTCCTTTTTTCAGCCCCCCCACCCCACATTCAGCATCTAACCCCTCTCTCCCTCCCCACGGGACACCCCCACTGCTACTGGTGCACCAGGCTCTTCCCACTCCAACCCAATGTCCCCCTGCCACAGTCACCACTGCTGCTGCTATTTCAGCAGTGGCAGCAAAAACGAAGTAAAAGATTGTGGGGCCGCACGTTCCTGCTCACGGCTGACCGGCTCTGCCCTGGAACAGGAAATTATGAAACAGCAGCAGAAACAGTGGCCACAACAGAGGGGTATTGGGTGGGAGTGGGAAGAGCCTGTTGCACACCTCCTACTCCCCTCAAACTTTTTGGTGGGTGCCATGGCACCCATGGCTCCCCCCATTCCAATGTCTATGGTTGGACAGCACCATCACCATCCTGTGACTCAAAGAAAAGTAACCAGCATGTCATATAGAGGCATATTTGCAAAGCACTTAGCCTTCCAAAGTTCCATAGACCAAAGTTCCATAGAAACCTACGGAACTTTGGAAGGCTAAGTGCTTTGAAAATATGCCTCATAGTTACCAAGCACACGGCAGCATCTATGGCAGGGTAAATAAAACTGTAACCAGAAAGAACCATAGTGGGAATCAAACTCACGTCCTCTGCATTGAGGGCCCACAGTCCTACGCCACACACATACCTGACAACAGAGTGTGCAAGGAGGACAGTACACTGATCACAAAGGGCTATGAGAGAACAAGTTGCCACCCAAATGGATGGCCTTGCACGAGTCAGACCCCACACTGATTGTATATAGCAGTGGTTCCCAAACCTGGTCCTGGAGGCACCCAGCCACTCAGGTTGTTAGAATACCCACAATGAATATTCATGAAAGAGATTTGCATGCACTGCCTCCACTGCATGCAAATATCCCTCAAGAATATTCATTGTAGATATCCTGAAAATCTGACTAGCTGGGGTGCCTCCAGGATAAGGTTTGGGAACCACTGGTTTAAATCATTGTAAGGTGCAAAGTTAGATATGCTGCCCTGTCAAACACTCCTCAAAGCCCAAGCTGAGGGTGCTTCAAACCTCTATATAATAGTGGCACACAAATTCCCAACTACCACATATGCGTACCCCTCCCCCCGCTCACTCCAAGAGCATGCCCATGGGTTATGGGGTAATGTGTAGCCACTGGCATCTGTGAGGGCCCTAAGCTAGCTGGCTTGATTATATCACTGATAGATGCCCCCAATCCTATAGACATGGGGACGTACACACTCGTATCCCTGACAAGAGCAGTAACAATGGCACACTACTTCTCAGCCAGTGCCTGGTCACCCAGGGCCCTCCAAGCAGGGCCAGGACCCATCTTACATGTCTGTAGGGAGACAACCCTCTCAAGGGACAAACATCTATCATATCCTTGGCTCTGGGTTTCCCTGCTATGTCATTTTATTGACGCCATAGATCAAAGTAACAACCAGCAGCTCCCAGCTGTCCCTGTCTCTGACTTCCGATACCCAGCTGCACCATTATGCAAGCCATGTAGGCCATGTTGATCTCAATTGCAAACCTTCTAAATACACAGGTCACCCTCCAGCTGATGCAGAGCCAGCCCCGGACCAGCCACCTACAGACCAGCTAGTTCCACAGTAGCCAGCCCCACAGCAGCCAGCCCCATAGCAGCCAGCCCCAGACTAGCCTGCAGCTGAGAGAGCCCGGGAGGAGTGGTCATGGGCCCTGGCTCCTGGTAGGTGCCCCCTCACCCCATGACAGGGCCGCACCCAGCAGGGGGATGTTGAGGAGGAGGATCCCTGGAGGGACATGCCCCCACTGGAGGGGAAATAAGGGGCAGACCAATAGCCCCCACCTCCCAGACACCAATGAAGCACCTGACAGCATCTCAGCTCCCCTCGGAAACGGCTGCCATGCCTGTGGATGAGCCCATCCTCACAGCCACACTAGGCCAGATCCTGCTGCACGTCATAGGCCTGTGCACAGATATGCAACAGGAGCTGGGAACAATAAGAACCATACAGGGGCAACTCCTCAATGAGCTCAGGATGCTCTGTGAGGCCATGGACTTTGGTAGCCATTAACATTGTATTTGTAAAATAAATAAAAATACAATGTTCACAGTTATTTCCATATGAAGGTCTATGCCAGTGGTTCCCAAACCTAGTCCTGGAGGCACCCCAGCCAGTCAGGTTTTCAAGATATTCACAATTGATATTCCATGAGAGAGATTTGCATGCACTGCCTCCACTGCCTGCAAATCTCTCTCATGAATATTCATTGTAGATATCATGAAAATCTGACTGGCTGGGGTGCCTCCAGGACCAGGTTTGGGAACCACTGGTCTATGCCTTCACTCTCTAAAATATGTATACATTTCCTGATCTGCAAGGTTGACAACTGTGGTTTAAACACTCCTAGGCAAGTCCTGGGAAAGGGAGACTGTCCAATGATTAGGGGTGGGGGAGAGGTGTCCAAAGGGCCCTCAGTGGACACATTCAGAGCAGTTCTGCCTTAATTTCAAGTGCTCTACCAGAGTGCTGCCCAATCGAGAGAGATCCAGTGTGCGCTGCATCACAAGAAATCCCAAGTGGATCTTGAACCTGTCACTCCCAGGATGCCACACCACACCCCAAACCATTATGCCATGCCTCCAGTAGCTAGAAAAAAGGTGACAGGGAATGTGTAATGGGCTGCTCCAGTAAGCAATAGCCTTCAAACCTAGACTGCCCACTCCAGCATCTGACACAGGTGTAAGGTATATGGGGAAGCTGCTACCAAGTTCCACACTGGAGGGTGGGAACACACATGACTGCAGTCTCTTTTTCCACTCCTCCAAGATCATGGTTCAGTTCAGATGGCCACCCTACCGCAACTACACAGAGGGACACTGGCTGAGCTCTGGCTGTAGGGCATCTGTGAGTGGGGCCTTTCCTGAGATGAGACCGTTGGCCAGATATGTCCCTGCCAGGTCCTAGGGACATCCTAGTCCCTCAGGTGGTAAGGAGATGCCCAAGGAATCTGTCTGAGAGAGATGTGCAGGCACTGGCAACAATACCTGCAAATCGCTCTCAGATAGACTGCTTGGGCATCTCCTCACCACCTGAGGGGTCAGGATGCCCCCAAGATCTGGCAGGGGCATATCTGGACAAAGGCCTCATCTCAGGAAAGGTCCCACTCACAGATGCCCTATAGCTAGAGCCCAGCCAGTGTCCCTCTGGGGAGTTAGGGGAGTGTGGCCACCTGAACAATGCCAATCTCTCCGTATGTAGCTACAGTAACATGGAAATGAGAAGACAAAGCAGTTCAGAGTTCAGAGAAACAGCAGTGTGAGTTACAGGATACGTCTGACTGCCCATCTACATCACCACTGCACTCTATAGCCATCTGTCCCCTGGGAGTTCACAATCTGTGCATAATCCTAGAACAATGCTGCCTACAGAGATCTGGTCTGTAGGGTAGTTGGGGTTTATAGGGCTGGATGGTACATGACATAAGCATTTGAGGAAACCAGAATGCTGGTCCCCCAGTCCAGCTCCATGCTGGAGCCTGGAACAAAGTTCCCTTCACAGGTGTCCATTCAGAAAGAAGATAGGAAGACCTTTACATTGTTGCTCCCAGGAAGAGGGTAGCGGCACTCATGTCGGCCACATTTGGTCCGTCCTAAGAATTACCATGTCTGTGCCAGAAGCAGGAATCAAGTCCCATATACCCCCTCCACCCTGCAGACTCGCATCCATTTGCCAGACTGCATACAGCTAATCTTAGTAAAGGTTTGTTGTCTCACACTAGATACCAATGTGGTACTAACGAGCTGGTATTCCTAAGAAATGCCCAAAGTCTATTCTCTGTTCAGCTGCCTTGCACAAAACCAGAATGGCTGAGAGCTTAGGAAGTTGTGCAAATAGCTGCTTCCTATCCACATATTTACATTTTTAAAACAACAAATAAAATTACAGGTGAGGGAACAGGTGTCTCACAATAGCAACCAGTAAGGTACAAACCAGCAAGCCTCCGTTGCTATTGCATAGACTAGAGTTTACTCTGTGTTTAGCTATGCAGATGACATTCTGCTACTCTTTCCTACCACTCATTATAATCATTTCCTCAATCCACTCAAAGACTGCTTATGGCTCATCTCTGACAGGCTTGTTTTCCAGAGGCCTTTTTGCACCAACCTCACCCATAGATTTCTTTGGTTCAACTTTTCAACCAGTCAACTCTTTCCGTTATTTAGGGGTTATCCTTGATTCACATCTTTCATTTGTCCCCCAGATCTCCAATGTTTGCAAGACAGGTTTCTTTATCCTCCGTCAGCTCAGAGCTATCCGCTGATACTTTAGCTCTGATGTTTTTCATTCATTAATTCTCTCACTGCTCACGACCTAGTTAGACTATTGCAATATAGTTTACCTCAGATGCACCCAGGCCAATATTAAATGCCTACAAACCTTACAGAACATGGCTATCTGGCTATTATGTCATGCTCAATGACATGATCATGTCACTCAATTGCTTAAGAAATACCATTGGCTTCCCATCCATCAGCACATAACCTTCAAATTGTTAACACTCACTTTCAAGGCTCATAGACTTGGGCTCCCAACCTACTTATCCACTCTCACCATCCCATACTCTCCAGCCTGCCTTCTTCAATCATTAAATGGCCACTGGTTAGTTTTGCCGAGTCCTAGGTTTGCTCAACTAGAATTTACAAGACATTGGGCATTCTTTTTCACTGCCCCCTCATGTTGGAATTCCCTCCCCTTTACCTATGTGCAGAACTTTCATTCAAAAATTTTAAAGCAGGGCTTAAGGCCTGGCTTTTTACCCAAGGGTTTGGTCCTGTCGAGGAGTAGTCATTAAGCTGACTGTCGCTGTCCTGACTACTACTGTCCATTCTCTCCAATCCTCCTTCCCTCCTCAGGCTTTGTATTATTTCTCTTTTTCTACTCTAGCTTATCAAACAGGTTACAGAAGGTGGGTTTAAAGGTTTGAAAATGGTCTCAAATACCATAATTTACATTTGTCACTTTCCCAAGATTGTTAAGGGGACAGTTTTAAAAGCCATTTATGCCCATATGTAACAGAGCTGGAAATAGCTTGTTATTAAATTGTCCAGAATATATGCAGGTTAAGGTCTGCATATAATACCATTTTGCTTGTAATAAACAGAGGCATTCCATAGGGCAGAGTTTGAGTAGGGTTTTGGCATTGAAAATCTCGAATATGTGCACACATTTTCTTGAAACATTGTCTCTACTAAATAGCTGAAGATAAATATGTATGGGTAGTTTCAGTGAGGTAATTTTCAAAGGGTAGATGTATGCATACTTCCCCTTTGAAACCTTATATAGGCATCCTGTTACAAAATTAACCTTAAATTGTTTTTTTGCAATAAAGGTTATCTCAAAATGAACTGGCTGATATTACTA
Organism: Microcaecilia unicolor; assembly: GCF_901765095.1. NCBI lineage: Eukaryota > Metazoa > Chordata > Amphibia > Gymnophiona > Siphonopidae > Microcaecilia > Microcaecilia unicolor. The sequence continues at coordinate 130,088,314 of NC_044038.1, forward strand.
ACAGGTGGAATTTTTTCTTACATGTTTTGTTTTACAGTGCCCTTTTGTAGCACAACATAGTGCTTCAGAGAGAACTGAAGGAAACGTTATGATATTGCTAAGTGGACATGCAAGTGCAAGTGCAAAAAGAGGTATTTTTAGAACCTGACACTAGCCATGGTTTCACAATGTGGTATATATCATTCAGTGTAAAAAATGTAACAAAGGATGCTATATTGGAGAAACAGGCCAGATGCTTAAGACAAGATTCAATTTACATAGACATCACATGAACAATACTGGTGCCAGTAGGGCTCCCACCCCTGTTGGTCAGCATTTTACAGGACCAGGACACTGTATCAGTGACTTCACAGTGAGAATCCTGAAAGGTAACTTTAAAACCATACAAGAACGTAAGGACCTTTGAAGTCAGAATGATTGAATATTTTACACCCAACAGAAAGGACTTAACAAGGATCTGGGGTTCCTAGCCCATTATAAACCATAAAGCTGTATTTCTCTGTTGATCACCCCACCCCTCACCTATCCACACCCATCCTGTTAGAATATCAATGATATGCTTTGATGTCCCCATACATACCTCCTACCCACCCCCATCCTCCCACCCTGTCAGACTGTCATAGTAATGCTTGAATGTTTTCACTTATATACACTGTCAGCTAGCACATTTGCTTATTTCCGATCTGACGAAGAAGGGCAACCTTCGAAAGCTAATCAAGAAATGTATTAAGTTATGTCCAGTAAAAAAGGTATCTTATTTTCTTTTCCATGTTTTATTTTGTTTGATTTCTATTGAGAACAAGTATGACCAAAACTGTTTCATCCTTAACAGTGAACATGAATGGGAATTGCTATAGATTGCCTACCAGCTGTGTTAAAAACACAAATGACCAATTAGTGGCAGAATCACCAAGAGTTAAACAGAAAAATCAATTCTACTCATTATGTTCTTGCAATACACTTGGACCATTCATTCAACTGTATCGGCTAGCTGGCTTATTAGCTATACGCAGTAACATGATTGTCTTTGAGGTTCAGTCATGTCTCTAGACAAGAAGAACAACTGCCACAGCAGGATCTTCTTTACCAAATATAGCAGTGAGCTCCAGTTCTCTGCAATAGTTTCATTAGTGTAAACTGACAATTCAAAAAAAAAAAAAAAAAAAAGTAAATCTTGCTCACAGTTTCTATGCCATTCCAAGAACATAATGAGCAATCAGTTGGTGGCATGATGTACCATTATCGATTTGAAGCACTTTTAGATATTTCACTTAAGTCAACTCTAGATGCAAAAACAGCTTCTAGCTATTTACACTAAGGCCAACAATAATACATATCTATATCTACCTACACAAATTATATATATATATATATATACATACACACAGTGCACTCCATTTAAGTGCACGTCGGATAAGCGCATGCTCTGTTTAACTGCATGCCGTACTTTGGTCCCGTTTTTGGCTCCATCAATTTCTATGGGGACAAACTTTGGTTTAGCGCACCACTGATAAGTGCAAGATTCGCTTATATGCATGGTTTAAGACTGCTCCTCTGCAGGAAAGACTCCGCACAAGCGCGCGCATGGAATATGGAAGCCGATTGGCGCGTGACAACCAACGAGATTTCAAATTTACCGCCCCTTTAACTGCCACAGGCAGAATAAGCGAAAGAATGTTGTTAGAGTGTACACTGGAGTCGGAGTCGTCATCGCAGCGGAACTGTAAGACTAACACTGGCTGAACGAATAGAAGTTCTTAACAAATTAGAAAACAAAGTCAAGCATCTATTGCTAAAGAACATGGTGTCAATCCCAGTCAAATTTCACATGTCTTGAAGCACAAAGATCAGCTTCTGGAAGACCGGCAAAACAATACAAATCCACACAGGAAACATAAAAGGGCGGGAAAAGCTGAGGAGGTAGAAGATGTTCTTCAGTGGTTTTCTCGAGTCAGGAGCAGTTTCCTGTCAGTGGTCCACTGCTTATGGAGAAAGCTAACCAGCTAGCTGAAAGTCTTGGACCAACTGAATTCAAAGCCACTGTTGGATGGTTGGAAAGATGGAAGGAGAGGAACAACATAAAATTCAAGAAACAGCGAGGTGAGAAACAAGACGCTGATGACTTTGGTGCAGAAAATTGGATTGTTTTAGTTCTTCCTACCATCTTGAACCAGTTTGCACCTTGTGACATTTTCAATGCTGATGAAAACAGTCTCTACTGGCGAGCGATCCCTGATGGAACACTTGCATTCAAACATGCCGAAACTACTAGAGGTAAAACGTCGAAGGACCAACTGACAATCCTCCTTTGCTGCAATATGGATGGGAGTGAGAAGTTGGAACCCCTCGTCATTGGAAAGAGCAAACAGCCCCATTGCTTCAAGAAAGTTAAGCGACTTCCTGTGTCATACGAGGCTAATGCAAATTCATGGATGACTGGGGAAATTTGGAAGCAGTGGCTAAAGAAGTTAGACACTAGAATGAGGGTACAAAAGCCTCAGATTTTGTTGCTTTGTGATAATTGTGCTGCACACAGGGATCACGTCAGGCTGTCTAACATCAAGGTAGTCTTCCTGCCACCAAACACTACCTCTCTGATCCAACCTATGGATCAGGGCATAATAGCCAATTTCAAACAACATTATCGGGCTCTTGTGCTACGTCATCTGATGAGCGTTATGGATGACCTGACTGGCAAGGATAAACGTGCTGTTGAACTGGCCCATAATCTATCACTGTTGGATTCCCTACATATGCAGAAAGAAGCCTGGAATCATGTTACACAGGCAACCATTGTGAACTGCTACAAGCGGGCAAGCTTTGTTAAGGATGCGGAGAGGGACAAAACAGATGCAGCTGTTGCAAACATGTCACTGACATCCCAGCCGGTGTTACCGAAGAGGAGTTTCATCGCTACGTAGCTGTTGATTACGATCTACAAACAGCTGACGACAGCACTGATGTCGAGATATGCGCCTACACGCAGGCAACAATGGCTGATGATGAAACAGATGAAATGAGCAGCGAGGCACATCCTGATGGAATTCAACAACCTCCTCCTGTCACTTTTGCAAGAGCGCTGGAGAGTCTCAACACCGTGCGGGCCTATATGGAGGCCACTGGATGTCAGTGCTATGACAGTTTTTACCATCTGGCAGACGTAGTCTATGGAACTCACAGACCCAATAGTGTATAGAGGACTATAACTGTTTACTTCAAGTAAGCCTAACGTCAGTTAATGGAGACTGTATACTGCACGTATAATAACAGTACTGTACATATGTTTATCAGATGTCAAGCTTCTTTGGGTCACAACGGTCAAGTGCATGATTTGGTTAACTGCATGTATTCATTTGGTCCCTGACCCTTGCACTTAAGCGGATTGCACTGTATATATATACATATATACGCATAACCAGACTTTTTTGTTATTTATAGAGCGTGACGTCATACTGTATGATACTAAATTAACATCCTCAATTCTATTTTAATTCTCAGTCATGCTTTTGCTGGTTTAGCTCTTTTATTTTTTAAAGATTTTACACTGTCAACACGGTGCCATAATGAGTACATAAGTATCGCCAAGCTGAGACAGACCAAGGGTCCATCGAGCCCAGCACCCTGTCACCGACAGCGGCCAAAAGAACAAGCAATTTGTCCCATCCCTCCTAGAAATAGTGTATTATTCCCTCACCTATTCAATAACATTCTATGGCCTTTTCCTCCAGGAAGCCGCCCAACCTTTTTTTGAAGTCCGCTAAGTTAACCGCCTTAACCACTTTTGCCGGCAGCGAATTCCAGAGTTTAACTACGCGTTGAGTGAAGAAACATTTCCTCCGATTAGTTTTAAATTTACCACACTGCAGCTTCATGGCATGCCCCCTTGTCCTAGTATTTTTGGAAAGCGTAAACAGACGCTCCACATCGACCTGTTCCATTCCACTCATTATCTTGTAGACCTCTATCATATCTCCCCTCAGCCACCGCTTCTCCAAGCTGAAGAGCCCCAGCCTCTTGAGCCTTTCCTCATAGGGAAGTCGTCCCATCCCCTGTATCATCTTTGTCACCCTTCTCTGCACCTTTTCCAATTCCACTATATCTTTTTTGAGGTGCGGCGACCAGAAATGAACAGAATACTCGAGGTGCGGTCGCACCATGGAGCAATACAATGGCAGAATAATATCCTTATTTTCGTTTTCAATCTCTTTCCTAATGATACCCAACATTCTATTTGCTTTCCTAGCCACAGCAGCACATTGAGCAGATGTTTTTAACGTATCATTAGTGATGACACTTAGATCCCTTTCTTAGTCCGTGACTCCCAACGCTGAACCTTGCATGACATAGTTATAGTTTGGGTTCCTCTTTCCCACATGCATCACTTTGCACTTGTTCACATTAAACGTCATCTGCCATTTAGACACCCAGACTCGTAAGGTCCTCCTGTAGTTTTTCACAATCTTCCTGCGATTTGAATAACTTTGTGTCATTGGCAAATTTGATTACCTCACTAGTTACCCCCATCTCTAGGTCATTTATGAATATGTTAAAAAGCAGAGGTCCCAGCACAGATCCCTAAGGGACCCAACTAACTACCCTTCTCCATTGCGAATATTGACCTTTTAATCCTACTCTCCGTTTCCTATCTTTCAACCAGTTTTTAATCCATAGTAAGACACTACTTCTGATCCCATGTCCCTCTAATTTTCTATGTAGTCTTTCATGAGGGACTTTATCAAACGTCTTCTGAAAATCTAGATACACAATATCAACCGGCTCACCTTTGTCCACAAGTTTGTTTACTCCTTCAAAGAAATGCAGCAGATTGGTGAGGCAAGACTTCCCTTCACTAAATCCATGTTGACTTTGCCCCATTAGTCCAGGCTTTTGAATGTGCTCTGTAATTTTGTTCTTGATAATAGTCTCTACCATTTTGCTCGGCACCGACGTCAGACTCACCGGCCTATAATTTCCCGGGTCTCCTTGAATTGTATAAATAGAAAATGATTATTGCATGCCTGTCTCCATTACTAGTACCAAATATTGTGGCACTTGCTTTTTTCACCACCTTTGTTCCCCTCAGCATTATCGCCCAACCCTCACACTCCTGAAACCAGTCCATTCATATCCACCTAGCCCCTTCCCTAATATATCCCCTGGTCAGCTGAATATTCCATCTTAGAAATCATTTTGTCTGACTATTCAGACTGATTCTTAAAATATTCTCCACATCTCTGATGACAGTTTGCCATTTTTGCATTTAACCTTTTGAAATGCATTACTTCTAATAAGAAAATAACAGCAGATAAAGACCTACATGGTCCATCCAGTCTGCTAAACAAGGTGGCCAGAGTTGTAACAGCTACTCTTGCTTTGATTCCCTCTTCTTTCTATATAGGACTCCTGTGTTTATCCCACGTGTTTTGAATTGTCCCGGTTTTTTGTCCCACCACTTCCTCCAAGAAGATATTCCAGGTATCCGCCATCCTCTCCATAAAAAGAGTATTTGCCCAGCCTGTAGCTGGCAGACACTGTGCCATTTATTAGTCTGCTGCTCAGCACTTTGTGTGGCGCTTCGACAGAGGAACAAAGATGTTGTTATTTAGTGTGGTTTAAGCAGGCAAGAGATGCTCCTGCCCATTTAAATCACACTGAGCGGGATGGTCACTGATATTCGAGCAGCACTTCACTTTACTGGGCAGTGCTTGCTGTATATTAGTTCTAAGCAGTATGGGGGTAGTCCAGGGACAGAGTCAGGGAAGAGCTGGCACTTATGCAGGCAAAAGCCATATTCAGTGCCAGTGCCCACATAGCTAAGCAGCCAAATAGGATCGCAGAAAAGGCTGGCCCCTTAGCTATGTAGTGCTGTCACTGAATACCGTCCATCACCCACATACCTTTCAGTTCACCACTGCCGGTTTAATGATCCAATTCTTTACTCCAGATTCCCCACTCCAATCCCCTAAACCACTCAGGTTCTTATCTCCTCTCCAACCTCATATCCCCCCACCTCCACTATCCAAAATGTGTGCATTTATTTTTGCTACCAAAGGAAACATTTGATCTTTCACAAATCCATAAAGGCAGATTTTTAAACATGCCTTTTGATTTTTGCACTTTATGTATGTCTGCAAGATTTCATGCTGAATTCTGCAGCAGATCCCACCAAAATCAGCATCCCCCGATTTGTTACCCTCAACTTCAGCACCCCACTGATCCGATTCCTCCACCAAACTGCAAACTCCTCCCCCCAATGCTTCTCCCACTCACCCTGACTCTCTTTAAACCATCGGACTTATCTGGGGGCCATTCCTGGTGGCCTAGTGGGAGGGAGCAGGAATGGTCCCCCTCCACTCCTGTCCCTTCTGGTCCAGGTGCAAAATGGTACCATGAAGCGGGGTGAAACTATTTGGGCCCCGTTGAACAAATTAAAGTTAACAGTTTGAATGTGGGGTTACCAAGCCAACTTTGAGAAAGCTAAATTATTCATGTTATGCTATGGCTTGGAAAGCTTTTATCTTTTGATAATGCTTTTTTTGAATTATTAGTTCTATTGTGAACAGTCTTGTTTGTAAATAGATGGGATATTATACCCTATGAAAGAGACAAGATCACAGGCACAAAAATCTCAAGTAGATATTAGTGTCCTGGTGTTCAGACCTTGGTAGATACCTTGGTTTCTGAGGGTACTTCCCACTGGTTAGCCATTGCTGTTGCATCCCCTTTTGTTCGTGTTTGGCTGTTTTTCAGTTTTTGTTGTATAGATTACTTTAGCAGGATTAACAGCCCATACTGTTTATTTGATTGATCTATTTGGTCTTAGCCAAAACCAATATAAAGGCTGGCAGCCAGCACATATTCAATTATAATCTGGATATTCAATGTTGGTTGTCTGAACACGCCTGGCATTGAATATCTGGGTCTAATTTAGCTGCGGCAATTAGCATTTAAAAAATTGCTGACCACCACCAGCCGAATATTGACTGCAAAATTTCCTACAGTGCCAAGCTTTCTTGGAGTCCAGGTTCAGCACTCTGCTTTAACACATTCTTCAGTTACTAACTACAGAAATAAGGTTGCACATGTTTTTAACGTCCTGCCTTCCCTGTACAAACCTGGTCGGACCCTGCTTCTCCAAAATGGTTATCACCCCTTAAACTTGGTCACCAAGGTCGCTGTCAGCAACTTCAGTTCCACATCAATTAAGGAAACTGTGCACCACCGCTTTCTGTGGTTATTTTGGAACCATTCAGCTTTCCCTTATGAACCCTGCACTGTACGTTTTAGATCATAGTTCAATGGGTTGCGATTGATGCTTAACCTCTCTTTCCACTCAATGACCCTAGGCTCTAGCCCAATGGGGACTTGAGCTTTACAGCAAGAAAGTTCATTTAGTAAATTTTAAGTGAGCCTTGATGAATTTACACTCTCTCACACATTCGCTCAGATGCCCTACATCACATGACCTCCAGTGATTTATCTTTAAGTTTGTTGTTTATCGTTGTATGTCTTGTTAGTTTGAGTGGATTGTAAGCATCATGGATCAAGGACATTTTCTTCTGTATCTGAGGGCTCTATAGACCTCTAGTGCTATATAATGAGAGGCCAACAGGAAATCACAATGCATGAAAACTGAAAGCAGCATATACCACTTAAATTAAAAAAAAATGTAGAAATATGAGCCACACAAAGAAGTATGTGATGCATTTTTCATTGGGCTTGTGACTTCAAAAGCCTTCAAAAGCAAAGCTCCCTTCATTACATCAGTTCTTAAATGAAATAATAAAATGTAATATTTATTAACCTTGCTTGTCATTTCAGTTCTATTATGAATGATTCATAATAGACCCTAAAGAGTGGTGAACTATGTTAATAAGTTGTATATTTTCTGATTTAAACAGTATGCCTTGCTCTCATTTTTGATATTTGACATTTATCAGGTCAAATTCCTAGAAACTGAGTTACACTGCAAATTGTTCTTGAATTTTTGTATCCTATTTCCCCTTTTTGAATAAATGTGAAATCTATGGAAACTCATTTGTGCCAGTGCTATGTGATATTCTCAATAAATTTAGATGCTGGGTATTTACTTCATCTTTTAAAAGCAAATGCCATTAAATTCTCAGGAAATGTAACTGGTTATTGAAAGGTCATGCTTGCTGGCTCCCAACACTGTGCATTATACATTAATGTAGTATTGCTCTGTGTATAATACAGGATCCTACACACCAGTTTTAGTTACACAGGAGGCATTTATCAGCCAAGGCCTGGGAAAAAGAGGACAGTTAATCAAGGTTTTCTTAAGAGTAACTCTATGCTTCTGAAACAGTCATGTCAATTCAACCTCAAATTCAAAAGCTAACGACTGAAAAGCTACTGGAAAATGTTAGGCAATGTATCTTCAAAATGAAAATATAATTTTAAGAGTACTTTCCTTCACCCTATGGAACTTGAGGCATGCCAAGAGAAAAGCAAAGTTGCTTACCTATAACACGTCTTTACTGGGGGAACGTAGAAATGTCAGATCAAAGGCTGAAGTTATTTCTTTTAAGTTTAGAGGTTTCTGAAAATGCTCCACTGAGAACGTGCAGCACTTTCAAGGTATATGGAGTCTCTCCCATGTAGCTACTCAGTTAAACACACCCTCCTAGTTGAGTATAGACGCTAACTTTGGCCAGATTTTTAACTGGTCCAGTGAATGAATCTCTTCATCAAGGCAGTTAATAAATCCTAATCAATCAATCAAGCAAGCATTAAACAGTCAAGCGCCAGTACTTACCTTAATCCGTACATATAGCAGCCTCACTGAATATATGAATTGACTGGTGACAATGTGGGCACTATCCACTTAGAGGCGAATTCTATAAACTTCCGCACACAACTTTACACTTAGCACTCAAAGTTGCAAAGTTAATATAATTAGATGCTAATTGGCAATAGCAACCAATTATTGGCTACAATTGGTGTTACTTGGTCCTAATTACCAGTTACATGCGTAATTGCCCTAAGTTGGTATTCTATAAACTGTGCACACAAAATCCATAGCGCACAACAGTAAGGGAGGAGTGGACCTGGGATGGGCCTGGGGCATACCAGTACCTGCGAGCACAGGTTATAGAACACCAGCAGTAGGCACAAGCAGTTACACACCAGCCATTGGGCTAGTGAAAGTGCTTATGCCTAAATTAGACACCTAACTGCAGACTTACACTAGTATTCTCTTAACAGCAATTGTGAACACATGTGCCGATATAAAATTTGAGCTTAGCATGCATTCTCCCAGTCCCTAACTTTAGGCGATCTGTACAGAATTACTCTCTTAGTGGCTGATTATTGCAGTGACTACATTTGTTCCTCTCCAAACCTGTCCCATAATTATACGGATAATATCAGATCATTTGGGGTAGATATCCAGAACAATTTAACAGGGCAGCAGAGGCTCAGTTAAATCGCATGAATGGGCCATCCCTGGATTTTCAGAGGTGAATAACTGCATAGTGCCACTGAAAATCTGGTGCTACCACTGCATTACTATCCGAGTAGTGCTGGGATTTACCCCTAAGTTAATAGGGCATTTAACTGCGTTCTGATTTGAATATTATTTGAACCCAGATAAGTCAGGCAGCCGCCTACGGCCTGAATATTCAATGCTGCTGCTCAGATTAGGCCCAGCATTAAATATCTGGGTTGAATTCATACAGTGACATTCAGCCTCTTTGAAAATGATGACCGCCAGTGGCTGAATTGGGGGGGGGGGGGGGGGGGGAGGTTAGGGCTTTAAACAGCCTGATACTATTCATATAAGGCTGGATTCAGTAAATGGTGCCCAAATTTGGGCCCCCCCAAAAATGAGCCAAGTGCTAATCTAAAAATGGTGCTCTGAGTTGGGTGCTGTTCATAGAACAGTGCTTAGCGCTGGGATACGCACCAAATTTGGGGTATGAGAATTACACCAACTGAAACCTGGTGAAAATTCTTGTGCTTAAATTAGGTACGGATCTCTCGTATTTATAATACTACGTGCATCTTAAGTGGTCACCCCTGACCCGCCAATGCCCCTTCACATGGCCACATTGCCTTTTCAGGTGCATGATAAAAAATTTATGTGCGTATCTTTCTATTATAGCACGTGGAAAGATGTGCATGTAAATCCAAATTGCCAATTATAGCCCATTATTGGTGCTAATTGCCTCGTTACTCAATTAAACTGCACATGCAAATTAGACATGCACAATTTTGAGCACCATTTGTAGAATTGGGGGATATGTTTTGAAATTCTAGAGACAGGTTAGTTATGCACTCCATTCAAAATTGATTTGTTGTTTTCCTGCCAAGAGCAAGCAGGATAGAGTCCTAACATAAGTGAATCCTAGTAAAGTTGCTTTTTAAAAATTGTGTGTGTGGGGGGGGGGGAGGTAATATAACTATGTCAACAACAAACAAAATGATTTATTGGCAACTCATTATATGTATTTTAAAATCATTTAGTACTTCCTTGTGTGTTTAGAAGGTGTCAGGATTGCTGGAAGTCAAAATTATTGCTGGACATACTTATATTAATATGAAACCAGCTTCTGACCTCTGAGAACTTCCCCCTCCCCTTCAGGAATCAGAGGATGAAATGGACCAAATGGCCTAATTAGCCCTGTGTTTAATTGTTCTTGATCAGCATACTTTTTGTTCCATCTGGGAGCAGGGATCTCTCTAAGAACAAAGGAGGCCAGACATAGAGGCTCCATGACTAGTAAATTCAAAAAGGACAACCGGTGAAATTGCTCATCTCTCCTGACTTCAAAGAAAAGTACACTGGAGTTGGCTGGGAAAGAAGATAAGTTTTATGATCCCTTTGTTCTGGAGGTATAAAAACAGAGCACATGGTGCTCGGGGCAACTCCCCCCCCCCCCCCCCCCCCCCCCCCCCCCCCCCCGTTCTCTCTGTCCAGGGCACTGCTCTCTGTGTGTGTGTGTGGGGGGGGGGGGGGCATCTCTGCCCTCTCCCCTGCAAGCAGAGCACACCAGGCTCTGCATGCACTACTTCTCTCTCTCTCTGTCTTTCCCCCTGCACACATATATACCTCTTGCAGCACAACCCCAAGGATTCTCTCTTCCTATGAACCAACACCCTATCCTTTCTTTCCCTTACTCTAAACACACACCCAGAGACAGCCTTGTACCCTTTTACCTGTACCAAGTGCTGTAAGCCTATATGTATCTGCAAAATATAATATACTTGATATATATCCAAACCCGTGTGGACTGTGTATTCTTTGAGAACCCACTGCCTCTGCGAAATGGACCTGGAACCAACCCTAGACAACGATTGCTGACAGAGGGCAACCTGGCTGAAGATGCAATATTCAAATGCACAAGGAATAGACTATAATCATATTAGTTAACTGAAATATACAGACACACAATTGGAGTTACACTCCTTTAAAAAAAGGGTGTGAACCCAAAATTAAATCAAAAGAATCTATCGCAGCCTTTGCCAACTTTATTCTAAGCTTTCACTAGACGCCAGAGTGAAGAGGCACGTTTTGGATGCAGCCATAAATTACAAATACAGCTCTCATTCCTGAACTCATAGGGCAGAAGATTCCAGTGAAGGGGGTTAGCTCAGTTGGAAGAATACAACACACCTTGTTAGTTCAAGTTTAATACTCAATGGCAGGGGTACAAGTAGAAATTTTCCTTACAAGGATCTAAATGCTTATGATAGCACATATAGGATAAGCAATGCTGCAAGATAAGAGAGAAAGACTTTCAGGCTCATTTTCAAGAGAGATACACATAAGTCAGTATTTGGACGTTTATTATTATTATTAGCATTTGTATAGCACTACCAGACGCACACAGCGCTGAACACCTGACAGAGAGATGGTCCCTGCTCAATAGAGCTTACAATCTAAAATAATACAGACAGACAAGACAATTAAGGGTGAGGGAAGTACTGGGTGAGAAACGTCCAAATCAGTATTATCAAAATCTCTTTTTGGACATCTTTCTCTGAAGTCCGTCAGAAGGACCTTCAAATCTCAAGGGGATGTGCTAAGGGCATGTTCAAGGCGGGACTTTTAGCAATAATGGAACAAAACAAAGACATCCAAGAATAAAACTTAGATGCTTTGAGCTAGATCTGTTTTTATAGCTAATAGCTGCAGTGGGGATTGAACCCACTTCCCCAGGATCAAAGTCTACTGCACTAACCACTAGGCTACTCCTCTACTCCACATAAGAGGTGCTCCAAATAACCAAATGACCACTGGAGGGACTCGGGGATCACCTCCCCTTACTCCCTCAGTGGTCACTATCCCCATCCCACCCCAAAAATGTGATTAAAAATATACTTGCCAGCCTCAGATGTTATACTCAGGTCAATTAGAATAGCATGCAGGTCCCTGGAGTAGTCAATGGTGCAGTGCACTGCAGACAGGTGGACCCAGGCTTCTACCTCCCCCTATTTGTTACACTTGTGGAAGAAACTATGAGCCCTCCAAAACTCACCAGAAACCCACTGTACTCACACATTGGTGTTCCCTTCACCTGTAAGGGCTATGGTAGTGGTGTACAGTTGGGGGTAGTGGGTTTTGGGGGGCTCAGCAGACAAGGTAAGGGAGCACTGGTGAGATGTGTACCTGGGAGCATTTTATAAAGTCCACTGCAGTGCCCCCAAGGATGCCTATTGCTTTCCTGGCATACCACTTTTCCATTATTCTACCTGATGCTAAGCTTTCTATTTTTTTTTATAACATCTGAGCCTTGTGCCTATTGTTTATCATTAGATTTGGGCTTTGAATTCAGATCTATAGAAGAAAAGGAGGTCTCATTACATATATCTAAATACTAGAGTGATATTTTTCCATACTTTATAGCAAGAGTGTACATTCCCTAATTACCTGTCCCAATGTAACTGAAGCTTTTACCTCCTCAGTGCATGTAAATGGTTTCATCCCTGTGTGGATTCTCTGATGCCGTGTGAGGCTTTCTTTCCAACCAATGCTTTTACCACACTCAGGACATGTAAATGGTTTCACTCCTGTGTGTATTCTCTGGTGCATTGTGAGGTTTACCTTCTGACCAAAGCTTTTACCAGACTCTATACATGCAAATAGTTTCTCTCCCAAGTGGACTTTCTGATGCACTTTGAGATTTAGATTATAACCAAAGCTTTTACCACACTTACAACATGTGAAGCCCACCTCTTTAACGCTGGTTTTTTTTACTCCTAACCACTACTCTCTTGCCCTGTATCCTTCTATCCCCACCTCTTTAATTCCCTTACCTCTTAGTTGTACCCTTCTATCCCCTCCTCTTTAATTCCCTTACCTCTTAGTTGTTCTGTTTGCTTGTCCTAATTAGATTGTAAGCTCTTTGAGCAGGGACTCTCTTTTCATGTTTGGTGTACAGCGCTGCGTATGCCTTGTAGCGCCATAGAAGTGATAAGTAGTAGCAATAGTAGTGAATGGTTTCACTTTATTGTGGATTTTCTTGTGGATTTTTTATGTTTTGCATTTGGATGTATTTGTTTGAACACTGACAAAAAATAAAACATTCAAATCACAAAACATTTTTCCAAACAGCATTTTCAAAAGGAAGAGAGACTTTTTTTTTGTAGAAAATTACCTTTCCTGTTCTGATTTTGGACGTTTTACAAAAAATGTCCAAATTTAGACTTAGATGACATACCCAAAAATGTCCCTTGTGCATTTGACTTGCCCAAAGTCACAAGGAGCAGCAGTGGGAATTGAACCCATGTTGCCAGGATGAAAGCCCACTGCACTAACCATTAAGCCACTCCTCCTCCGTTTTGGACGTCTTGCATTTGGATGTCTTTTGTTTAAAAATGGACCAAAAAAAAAAAGGACTTCCAAATCACAGGATGTCAATAGTATTTTCGAACTCAAAAGATAGACGTTCATCTTTTTTGAAAATGACCTTTCTTTCCTGTTCGGAATTTGGACATCTTTGTAAAACGTCCAAATTCTGATTTAGATGTTTATTTCAAAAATGCCCCTCTTTGTGCATTAGTATTATTATTCCTGGGAAAGTGTATCCAAATGGATTAACTTTGCACATACCATCACTCCAAAAGTGATTTTTTGGCGTGAGAAATTAACCTCACTCCAAAGATTCTCAGTCTGTGATAGGAAGCCAGTGCTTCTCCTTTAGAAGTGGGTTAGCATGTTCAAATTTTCTACCCTCAAAGCTGTGCTTGGAATAAGCTGGAAATGCTTTAATGTTTGCAAGTGCTATTCCAGGCATATTTAGGCCAAGGACATTGATCATGATATGAACTGATTTAGTATAAAGAACACATTACTCTAATGGATTACATATCTTTTGGTAAGACAGAAGATTAGAGAACCAGTGATAAACTGGTTGTGAAAGAAGAACTAAGTACGGTGACAGATTCCTTCAAAAGACATCTTGATTCTAGCAATCATTGGTATAAACAGTTTGGAAATTTAGAAACAGAAAAATGAAGGCAGATAAAGATCATATGTGGCTATCTCTGGGAAAAAATGACCCAAATCACCAGGAACAAAAAAAAAATGAGGTTTTAAAGAATTCTGATACAGCAAGCAATTTGTAATACAACAGTCCAAACCCTATCCTTTTAGTGAAAAAAAAAAAAAGTTACAGAAGTTCAAACATGTAATTTTTGCAGACTGCTTATGGACCCATGACATGAAAAACTGGCCATTCTCAACAGTATGGATTTGCTACTTTAGTCATCTTTTTTTCCCAGAGATGATCATATATGGCCTATCCAGTCTGCCCATCCATGCCATCTACTATCCCTTTGTCTCCCTTAGAGATCCTATGTACTTGTCCCAAGCTTTTAAGAATTCAGATACAGTGGCCACCAAGAGGCCATTCTACAAATTCACCACCCTTTCTAATGTTTCAACGATTTTATTGAACGAAAATAAAAAGTTACATCTTGAGGGGGAAAAAAAAGAAAGTGAGTCATTTATTTTTATAGACATACGATTCAACCTCCTCCCCCACCACCTATCAATTTTAGGGTACACTGATGAAGGTGAACAAAGTAAAAGACGTCATCACTGACAATAACACGATGATATTACCCAAGTTAACAAAATTACTATAAGAACATCAACTGTCCCCCATTTCCTTATCTCCCCCCCTCCCTGAACCTCAAGGTCCCCAAATACCCCCTCCCCCCCACCGTCATAAGAACTCAATAGAGTCCCAGGAATAGCCATCGAGGGTCTGGGCTCTTATGACCTTCCCAGGCATTCACATAGGACTAAAGTTCAGTGCCAAACCCTCCTCCTACCAGTGCTTCCTTAAGGATGGGGTTGCTGGGTGGTTGAAAATAAAAAGTTCTCCAACCTATAAATTATTAAGGAGCAAACTCCGGCCCCGTGGTGGAGAATTCTTAGATAAGGATCCCAAATCAATAAAAAGCGTTGTTTATGCTTGAAGGACACCTTTGTCCCTCTAGCCTCCCAAGACACCAGCATATGCAATTGATTCCTCCAATGTCAGTAAGCCAGATGTTCAGGTGAGATCCAATAATGTAAAATGCATTTACGCGCTAGCAGGCTCATCTTACGTGTCAATAGGACATTGTCCTTTCTTAGCTCTCGAACAGCAACTAGTACATCTAGTAAGAAGTGTTCCACTGTACTCAATACCCCCTCCCCCAACACACATCCCATAAATCTCCGAATATGGCCCCAAAAGAACTAGACCTTGGGACACGACCAGAATGAGTGGCAGAGGGAGCTATGAGGATGTCAGCATTTAGGACAAAGGGAATCTTGTATCCCGCCCATGTGGAACAGCTGTGATTTGGTCATGTAGGCCCTGTGTAAGACTCGATAACAGCACTCCCTTAAATGTGCAACAGATGTAAGAACTGGAATACTCTTCAAAGTATATGAAATATCCCAACTAGTCAACAAGGTTCCTAAATCTCATTCCCACTTGTGTCTCAGGTTAGTGTAGTCCCTTTGGGGTTCCCATTTATTAAGGGCTCTATGCAGGACCAAAATGGAAACCCCGTCCAGTGAAAGCTCCCCAAAAAATTCCCGAACTCGGTCCCCCATGTGTTGGCCCAACGATCTTGCTAATAAGGATATAGAGTGCTTAATCTGACAATATGCAAACCTATTGCCCCAAATGGGACATACATAAGCCTAGAGCTCCTCAAAAGGGAGTAGTGTGCCCTCGTCGCTCAGCAGGTGCTCCAAAAGAAATATATCCTTATGTTCCCATAAAGCTAAAATAGTGTTCTCCATTCCAGGTTAAAAAGATACATTACCTATTATCAAAATTTGGTCTGTAATCTGGGGGTCTCCCCCACTAAACCCCACACTTCACACGGTTCTCAGTGACTAAAATAAAATGC
Organism: Microcaecilia unicolor; assembly: GCF_901765095.1. Taxonomy (NCBI): domain Eukaryota; kingdom Metazoa; phylum Chordata; class Amphibia; order Gymnophiona; family Siphonopidae; genus Microcaecilia; species Microcaecilia unicolor. The sequence goes on from NC_044038.1 coordinate 130,104,694, forward strand.
TACACCTAATGGCTGGTGGATGTTGGGCCTGATTATTGTGTAATAAAGAGTAAAAGTTAAAATGAGCATAAAATGCAGACTCTAAGTCTAAAGGCATATGGTATTAAGTGTTCAGGAACCAATCCATGTGCCACACCAAGCAAGCCTGATTATAGAGTTTTACATTCGGCAGCCCCAAGCCTCCCCGACTCCATCCCCACACCAAAAAAGAGAACCGAATCTTTGGCTTCCTAGAAGCCTAGTAAAACCGGGATAGTAAGCGGTTAAGTGTTTTCAAGTCCTTTTTGAGTAATCGTAGTGTTTGAAGGAGGTAAATTAATTTCGGAAAAAGTACCATTTTCACTAAGATCACTCTACCTAACAGCGTCAAAGGAAGATCTCTCCATCCTTCCAAAAGTTTCTTAGTGATACATTCAGATGATAAAGCTGAGAGACATCCATGGTTAGTTGAATACCCAAATAACAAAAAGAGTGGTCTGTCCACTTTAACGGGAATCCAGGGCCCCAGTTCCTCCGTAACTGTTCAGAGGAAAGCAGGGCCTCCGACTTGGTTAAGTTCAACTGTAAATATGCGTAATTCCCAAAACTCCTTCAGTGTTTCTAGTAATGCCGGAAAAGACTACAGGGGGTGCGTTACATGAACCAAAAGATCGTCTGTGAAGGCTGCCACCTTGAAACAGACCGGTCCTATCGTCACCCTGTGGATGGACAGATTAGACATAATATCCCTGAGCGGGGGATCCAAGGTCAATACAAAAAGAAGGGCCTCATTCCCTGAAAGATAGAAATATCTGATGACTCCATGTTGTTGACCATTAACCGAGCTTTTGGTAGCAAGTACAATGCCCTAACAGCTGATAGAAAGCGACCCGAGAAACCAAATCTGTCTAAAGTTGCATAAAGAAAATCCCAATGGACCCAATCAAAAGCTTTTTCTGCGTCAAAAATAATGAGTAATGACTGCAGATCTGTTCTATATCGATATTCAAGGGTAGTCAGTATTTTCCAGAGATTCTCAGCTATCGAACGGCACTTAACAAATACCACCTGTGAGTCGAGGGAGGATACGAGCCAGGCGAGTGGCCATAATTTTTGCGAGTAGTTTTACTTCATAATTCAGAAGTCTGCCAAATCGGAAAGAAGTAGAGAGATCGTAGATGCTTTCCAAAGTGCTCTGCTCAGACAGATGGCGACGGAACCCACGAGGGAGGGAGCGATGCTGGATCTGGTGCTCACAAATGGGAATAGTGTGTCAAATGTGCGAGTGTGTGCACATCTGGGAAACAGTGACCATCAAATGGTTTGGTTTGATATAACAGCTGAAGTGGAGGGCGGCCACTCTAAACTCAAAGTCCTGGATTTCAAGCGTGCTGACTTTAGTAAAATGGGGGAATACCTGAGGAAGGAGATGATGGGCTGGGAGGACGAACAGGAAGTGGAAGGGCAGTGGTCCAGGTTGAAAGAAGCAATAAATAGGGCCACAGACCTTTATGTAAGGAGAGTAAATAAAAGCAAGAGGAAAAGGAAACCGATATGGTTCTCCAAGCAAGTGGCTGAGAAAATAAAGGCTAAAGAGTTGGCGTTCCAGAATATAGAAAATCTCAAGAAGAGGAACACGGGGAGGAATACCGGATGAAACTGAAAGAAGCCAAGAGAGAGGTACGTCTGGCGAAGGCGCAAGCGGAAGAACAAATGGCTAGAAATGTAAGGAGGGGCAACAAAAATTTCTTCAGGTATATTAGTGAAAGAAGAAGGACTAAAAAGGGAATTGTGAGACTAAAAGATACAGCGAACCGCTATGTAGATAATGATGAAGAAAAAGCCAATTTACTAAATAGATACTTTTGTTCTGTTTTCACTGAAGAAAATCCTGGAGAAGGACCGCGAGGGACTGGCAAAAGTACACCTGAGAATGGAATGGATATAGCACCGTTCACGGAAGAGAGTGTGTATCAACAACTTGGAAAGCTAAAGGTGGACAAAGCCATGGGACCGGACGGGATCCACCCCAGAATATTGAGGGAGCTCAGAGAGGTCCTGGCGGGTCCTCTTAAAGATTTGTTTAATAAATCCTTGGAGACTGGAGAGGTTCCGAGGGACTGGAGAACGGCGGAGGTGGTACCTCTTCACAAAAGTGGTGATAGGGAAGAAGCTGGAAACTACAGGCCGGTAAGCCTCACTTTGGTTATTGGAAAAGTAATGGAAGCCATGCTGAAGGAAAGGATAGTGAATTTCCTAGAAGCCAACAAGCTGCAAAATCCGAGACAACATGGTTTTACCAGAGGGAAATCGTGCCAAACGAATCTCATTGAATTCTTTGATTGGGTAACTGGAGAATTGAATCATCGACGTGCTATAGACGTAATCTACTTAGATTTTAGTAAAGCTTTTGACACGGTTCCTCACAGGAGGCTCTTAAATAAACTAGATGGGCTGAAGATAGGTCTCGAAGTGGTGAACTGGATTAGGAACTGGTTGACGGACAGACGACAGAGGGTGGTGGTAAATGGAGTTCGCTCGGAGGAGGGAAAGGTGAGTAGTGGAGTGCCTCAGGGATCAGTGCTGTGGCCGATTCTGTTCAATATATTTGTAAGTGACATTGCCGAAGGGTTAGAAGGTAAAGTTTACCTATTTGCGGATGATACTAAGATTTGCAACACAGTGGACACCCGGGAGGGAGTGGAAAGCATGAAAAGGGATCTGAGGAAGCTAGAAGAATGGTCTAAGGTTTGGCAATTAAAATTCAATGCGAAGAAATGCTAAGTGATGCATTTAGGGAGTAGAAACCCACGAGAGACTTATGTGTTAGGCGGTGAGAGTCTGATAAGTACCGAGGGGGAGAGGGATCTTGGGGTGATAGTATCCGAGGATCTGAAGGCAACGAAACAGTGTGACAAGGCGGTGGCCGTAGCGAGAAGGTTGCTAGGCTGTATAGAGAGAGGTGTGATCAGCAGAAGAAAGGAAGTGTTGATGCCCCTGTACAAGTCGTTGGTGAGGCCCCACCTGGAGTATTGTGTTCAGTTTTGGAGGCCGTACCTTGCGAAGGATGTTAAAAAATGGAAGCGGTGCAAAGAAAAGCTACGAGAATGGTATGGGATTTGCGTTCCAAGATGTATGACCAAAGACTTGCTGACCTGAACATGTATACCCTGGAGGAAAGGAGGAACAGGGGTGATATGATACAGTCGTTCAAATACTTGAAAGGTATTAATCCGCAAAAAAATCTTTTCCGGAGATGGGAAGGCGGTAGAACAAGAGGACATGAAATGAGATTGAAGGGGGCAGACTCAAAAAAGATGTCAGGAAGTATTTTTTCACGGAGAGGGTGGTGGATGCTTGGAATGCCCTCCCGCGGGAAGTGGTGGAGATGAAAACGGTAACGGAATTCAAACATGCGTGGGATATGCATAAAGGAATCCTGTGCAGCAGGAATGGATCCTCAGAAGCTTTGCTGAATTGGGTGGCGGAGCAGGTGGGGAAGAGGGGTTGGTGGTTGGGAGGCTAGGATAGGGGAGGTCAGACTTATACGGTCTGTACCAGAGCCGGTGATGGGAGACGGGACTGGTGGTTGGGAGGCGGGAAATACTGCTGGGCAGACTTATACGGTCTGTGCCCTGAAAAAGACAGGTACAAATTCAAGATATGAGTTTATCTTGGGCAGACTAGATGGACCATGTAGGTCTTTTCTGCCGTCATCTACTATGTTACTATGAGATCAGTCAGTATGATTCAGGGATGGTTGGATCACGCCCCAGTTTAGGAAGGACTATAATTTGTGCTACGTTACGCAAAGAGGGCAGTGCTTCAGCATCCATCAGGGTGTTAAACAGATTCGTAAGGGGTGGTACAATCTTCTCACCCCAAAGTTTATAGAATTCAGTGCGGAACCCATCCGTACCTGGGGCCTTTGTCGGGGCTCTGCCGAATGGCTAGATATACCTCATCCGCCTGTATTGGTTAGTTTAAAGCGGTGCGCAATTCTGGACTCAATGTGGGCAAAGTCAAATTATTTAAGTATAAGTCACATGGTAGTCCCTCATCCGATGGAATATTAATAAGAGTGGAATATTAGTAAGAGTGGAATATTCTACAAATTTCCACATCTGTGTGAATGCTATCCCCCTTCTCTGTACGCATAGTCAATATCTTAGGCCGAACCCCCTAATTTTGATTAAATTAGCCAACAACCGGCCTGTTTTATTACCATGACAATGTAGCATGTATCTGTAATAGGCCTGCGATTTAGTAGCCCGCTGATGCAGGAATTAATTAAGTGCCGCTGGAGTTCCAAAACTTTTGTTTATGTGCGGTATTATGCATGTGACTGAAGTGTTGGCGGGCCACAAAGAGTTGGCGGCTTAGTCTCAGGATCTCCTGGTTTCTAGCCTTCCTAACATGATGGGTGTGTAGCTGATAATTCCCCCCTGTAGAACAACTTTCGCAGCTTCTCAGTAGATCACTGGATCAGCTTCGTGACTTGCATTGTGGGTTCTATAGTCCCTCCAATAGTTAAGAAATCTGTCTTGAAAGATTGGATATTTATAGAGTTTATTTATTTATTTTTATTTATTTATTTATTGCATTTGTATCCCACATTATCCCACCTCTTTGCAGGCTCAATGTGGCTTACAATACATCATGGATAGTGGAAATGAGAAGAGGTTAGGCATTTGGAGTTACAGCAGGGTTTGTGTTGGATGGTAATGGAAAGCATAAAAGTAAGAGACAGGAGGCCTTGATTTACATTCATGGTATAAGTGTGAGTTTCACATGACTTGGTCTTTGTGATAGGTCTTGTCAAAGAGATGGGTCTTCAGTAGCTTCCGGAAGTTGGTTAGTTCATGGACCGCTTTCAGGTTACGTGGTAATGCGTTCCAGAGCTGTGCGCTCATGTAAGAGAAGGTTGATGCGTGCATTAGTTTGTACTTTAGACCTTTGCAGTTGGGGAAATGAAGATTGAGGAATGTGCGAGAAGATTTTTTTGCATTCCTGGATGGTAGGTCTATCAAGTCTGACATGTATGCTGGGGCATCGCCATGGATGATTTTGTGTACTAGGGTACATACTTTGAACGTGATGCGTTCTTTGAGTGGGAGCCAGTGTAACTTCTCTCATAGGGGTTTTGCACTCTCATATTTTGGTTTGCCAAATATGAGTCTGGCTGCCGTGTTCTGGGCTGTTTGGAGTTTTTTGAGTATTTGCTCCTTGCAGCCAACGTAGAGTGAGTTGCAGTAGTCTAGATGACTGAGGACTAAAGATTGAACCAGATTACGGAAGACGGTCCTCGGGAAGAATGGTCTTACTCTTTTTAATTTCCACATTGATTGGAACATCTTTTTGGTTGTGTTTTTCGCGTGATTATCAAGTGTTAGGTGTCGATCAATGGTGACACCAAGGAATTTCAAGGTGTCCGAGATAGGTAGGTTTATCTTTGGTGTGTTGATGGTGGTGAATTTGCTCGTGTTGTATTGAGAGGTAAGTACTAGGCATTGGGTTTTTTCTGAATTGAGTTTTAGCTGAAAGGCATCTGCCCAGGAGTGCATGATTTGCAGGCTTTGGTTGATGTCGTTGGAAATTTCTTTTAGGTCTTGATTGAATGGGATGTAAATCGTTACATCATCGGCATAAATGTATGGGTTGAGGTTCTGGTTGGATAGTTGTTTGGCCAGAGGTGTCATCATTAGGTTGAATATAGTCAGTGAAAGGGGAGATCCTTGTGGAACTCCACATTCAGGTGTCCATGCGGTTGATGTAGTCGATTTTGATGTGACTTGATATGAGCATGTGGTTAAGAATCCTTTAAACCAGTTAAGAACATTGCCTCTGATGCCAAAGTATTCCAGGATGTGTAGTAGGATTCCATGGTCGACCATATTGAAGGCGCTGGACATGTTGAATTGTAGAAGTAATATGTTCTTGCCGGTTGCAATCGTTTGTTTGAATTTCATCATGAGCGTAACTAATACTGTTTCTGTGATTAGAACAAAATCCTGATTGGGAGTCGTGCAGTATAGAGAATTTGTTTAGATAATCTGTGAGTTGTTTGGTTACCATTCCTTCTGTTACTTTGGTTATTAAGGGAATGGCTGCAACTGGTCTATAGTTGGTTAGTTCGCTCGCATTTTTCTTTGCGTCTTTGGGTATGGGGGTGAGTAGAATGTTTCCTTTCTCCTTTGGGAAGAGTCCATTTTGTAGCACAAAATTCACGTGTTTCGTTAGCTCTGTGATGAAGTGTTGGGGGACTGATTTCATAAGGTTATTTGGGCATATATCTAGATTGCAATGAGATTTGGCGTATCTTTTAAGCGTTTGGGAGATAAGATCTTCCGATATTGTTTCAAATTCATTCCAGATCCTATCTGCTGGGTATTCTCCAGGGTTCGGGTCTAGGCAGTCTAATAAAGTAGCGGATTCGATGGAGCTGGTAGGTATTTTGAGTCGGAGTTGTATTATTTTCTCTTTGAAGTATTTCGCAAGGTTTTCTGCCTCTGGAGTGTCTGTGCTGTTGTTCGTGACTGGAGTGGTATTTAGCAGTTTATTCACAAGTTGGAAAAGTTTGTGTGTGTCCTTGTAATTTGGTCCAATTTCATTTTTGTAATATAGTCTTTTGGTCTGTCTAATGGTGTATTTATATTTTCTCCGGAGTTGTTTCCATTCATTAAGTGAGGGATCATCTTTCCTTTTAGTCCATGCGCGTTCTAATTTCCTAACTTGTGTTTTGAGTTTTTTCAGTTCTTTGTTGAACCACGGTAATGAGTTCTTTCTACGTGTGGTTCTGGTTTGGATTGGGGCGATTTTGTCTAATATTGTTTTCCATCTATCGTCCCATTGTAGGAGAAATTTTGTTGTGCCTGCCTTTGTTGTCCATTTGTTATGGTACATCTGTTGCCAGAATATTACCGGGTCTATTTTCCTCTCGTGGTGTAGGTTTTTTCGTTCTTGTTTTTTGATTGTGGTTTTCGTTCGCCATTGGAGGGAGAAGTATGCTTTATAGTGATCTGAACACAGTGTGGGTGTCCATTTTGAATCTGCTGGTATAATGTTTTGGTCTGGGTCGAATCTATATGCAATAATGTCTAGTGTATGTCCTTTGGTGTGTGTTGGTTGTGCCTTTGGTATGTATGTAAAGGTCCCATAGTTGAAGGAATTCTTTGAATTCTTGGGTGCTTGTTGAAGTGAGTTCTTCTAGGTGCAGGTTGATGTCACCTATTATGATGAGGTTTGAGGCAGAGATGCATGTGTTCGAGATGAAGTCCATCTACCTGGCAGTCTGTAGAGTAGGATTGCGTTAAGGTGTTCCTGCAGGTTTGGGTGAATGATTCTAACCGATGCAATTTTGAGTTGGGGTAGGATGGTTTCAGCTGTGGTTGTGATAGTGAACTCGGATTTATATATTATGGCTATGCCGCCTTCAGGGGAAAAACCCAGTGACCACCCTGCGGGGCTCTTTTTCTTGGACTCCATTCCATCGATACACAAGCATGTCGGAAATAACATATGGCCCTATAGTTGCCATAACCACAGATCCAAATAGCTGTCTGGAAATCAACAAATAATCTATCCGAGCCTGTGTGGAGTGTGCTCGAGATAGATGAGTGTAGTCCTTCTCTTGAGGGTGGAGAACCCACAATACATCTATTAGATCTAACTGATGGCACATATTAGGTAAATTTCTACTGGAGTGAAGATATGCAGAAACTGAGAAAAGGAATTTATCCACGGTCTGATTCCACACAGAATTAAAATCTCCCCCCCCCCCACCCCCCAACAAACCACTAAAGAGGTTGTATGAGATTCATAAGTTGGGTAGTCACAATTCCCTTGTCGAGCTAGAGCATGGAAAAGGCAATGTGGAGCTGTCTCCTTAAACAGTACGGCCCTTCACAATAAATTAAAAAGCAGTACAGATGCAGTATAGAAGAGTATTAATAGCTCCACTTTAATTCAAGAGTCACAGTAGGAAGAAATATACCTTAGAACTGTCTCCATTTAGCGAAACTTAATGCTAATTAGTCAGATGTGGTTGAAGTCAATTGTTAGGAATGGAAGAGTCGCTTTCCCCTGCTTCTATGCTTAAGTAGTCCACGCACCTCCACTACGGTATCATAAATACGGATCATTGCTGTAACTTACCCAGAGCTTAGCTGGGAACAAGTGCGCAAAACGTACATAAGTAATGCCACACTGGGAAAAGACCAAGAGGTATATTTTCAAAGCACTTAGCCTTCCAAAGTTCCATAGAAACCTATGGAACTTTGGAAGGCTAAGTGCTTTGAAAATATGCCTCCAAGGGGCCATCGAGCCCAGCATCCTGTCCACGACAGCGGCCAATCCAGGCCAAGGGCACCTGGCAAGCTTCCCAAACGTACAAACATTCTATACATGTTATTCCTGGAATTGTGGATTTTTCCCCAAGTCCATTTAGTAGTGGTTTATGGACTTGTCCTTTAGGAAACCGTCTAACCCCTTTTTAAACTCTGCTAAGCTAACTGCTTTCACCACATTCTCCGGCAACGAATTCCAGAGTTTAATTATGCACTGGGTGAAGAAATATTTTCTCCGATTTGTTTTAAATTTACTACACTGTAGTTTCATCGCATGCCCCTAGTCCTAGTATTTTTGGAAAGCGTGAATAAACGATTCACATCCACCTGTTCCACTCCATTCATTATTTTATATACCTCTATAATGTCTCCCCTCAGCTGTCTCTTCTCCAAGCTGAAAAGCCCTAGCCTACTTACTCTTTCTTCATAGGGAAGTCGTCCCATCCCCGCTATCATTTTAGTCGCCCTTCGCTGCACCTTTTCCAATTCTACTATATCTTTCTTGAGATGCGGCGACCAGAATTGAACACAATACTCAAGGTGCGGTCGCACCATGGAGCGATACAACGGTATTATAACATTCTCACACCTGTTTTCCATACCTTTCCTAATAATACCCAACATTCTATTCGCTTTCTGAGCCGCAGCAGCATACTGAGCAGACGGTTTCAGTGTATTATCGACCACGACGACGACACCCTTTCTTGGTCCGTAACTCCTAACGTGGAACCTTGCATGACGTAGCTATAATTTGGGTTCTTTTTTCCCCACATGCATCACCTTACACTTGCTCACATTAAACGTCATCTGCCATCTAGCCACCCAGTCTCCCAGTCTCGTAAGGTCCTTCTGTAATTTTTCACAATCCTGTCGCGAGTTAACGACTTTGAATAACTTTGTGTCATCAGCAAATTTAATTACCTCGTTAGTTACTCCCATCTCTAAATCATTTATAAATATATTAAAAAGCAGCGGTCCTAACACAGACCCCTGAGGAACCCCACTAACTACCCTTCTCCATTGTGAATACTGCCCATTTAACCCCACTCTCTGCTTCCTATCCTTCAACCAGTTTTTAATCCACAATAGGACATTTTCTCCTATCCCATGACCCTCCAATTTCCTCTGTAGCCTTTCATGAGGTACCTTGTCAAACGCCTTTTGAAAATCCAGATACACGATATCAGCCGGCTCCCCTTTGTCCATGTTTGTTTACTCCTTCAAAGAATTGAAGTAAATTGTTCAGGCAAGATTTCCCCACACAAAAGCCGTGCTGACTTGGTCTCAGTAATCCATGTCCCTGGATGTGCTCTGTAATTTTGTTTTTGATAATAGCCTCTACCATTTTCCCCGGCACCAACGTCAGACTCACCGGTCTATAATTTCCCGGATCTCCCCTGGAACCTTTTTAAAAAATCAGCGTTACATTGGCCACCCTCTAATCTTCCAGTACCACGCTCGATTTTAAGGATAAATTGCATATTACTAACAGTGGCTCCGCAAGCTCATTTTTCAGTTCTATCAGTACTCTAGGATGAATACCATCCGGTTCAAGAGATTTGCTACTCTTCAGTTTGCTGAACTGCCCCATTACGTCCTCCAGGTTCACCGTGAAGTCAGTAAGTTTCTCTCCGACTCGTCCGCTTGAAATACCATTTCCGACACCGGTATCGCACCCAAATCTTCCTCGGTGAAGACCGAAGCAAAGAATTCATTCAATCTCTCCGCTACGTCTTTATCTTCCTTGATCGCCTCTTCTACCCCCTTGGTCATCCAGCGGCCCAACCGATTCTTTTGCCGGCTGCCTGCTTTTAATATACCGAAAAAAGTTTTACTATGTTTTTTTTGCCTCTGCTATCTTTTTTTCGTAATCCCTCTTGGCCTTCTTTATCTGCGCCTTGCTTTTGCTTTAACACTCCTTATGCTGCTTATTGTTATTTCAGATGGTTCCTTCTTCCATTTTCTGAAGGCATTTCTTTTAGCCCTAACAGCTTCCTTCACCTCACTTTTCAACCATGCCAGCTGTCTTTTGGACTTCTGTCTTTCTTTTCTAATTCGCGGAATATGTTTGGCCTGGGCCTCCAGGATGGTATTTTTGAACAGCGTCCATGCCTGTTGTACAGTTTTTACCCTCTCAGTTGCCCCCCCTAAGTTTTTAAGTTGAAACAGCTTGGAGCATACAGGACTGAAAGCTCTCTGTTGACCACCACATGCATGAAACAGTCTTGGAAGTAGAGTATGCGCTTGTTTCATATGTCAGTTGTTTACCTGCTCATATGGTGTGCAGTATTGCTGTTTTATGAGCAAAAAATTCAAGATCTTTAGTATCACCACCCGTGGCCTGGTAGTAGCAGCTTAGCAGGTTCCCAGCCTATGAGCTCTTTCCACTCTCAGCGGCCCATAACATTCCGACAGGGCTAGCTCTTTTGCCAATCATAACTCTAGAAAGCCAACCAATTCATTGTCTCACACAGATTCTGGAATCTCCAGCAATCGCAGATTGGTCCTCCTAGCCCTGTTTTCCAAGTCCTCCACTTTGTCTACCAAGGCCTTTACTTGTTTGGCCAGGTTCTCCTGGGAGTCCTCCACCACAATGACAGAGTCTTCCACGTCAATTGTTCGAGCCTGGTAAGAGGAAAATTTGTGACTCGTTTCAGATAGTTGTGTTTGAAGTGTCCCTAATTTCGCATCGATGGGGCTAAGATGCTTATCCAGCAAGACTTCCAATGCGGTGGTCATTTCCACAATCCAAGCTGATGAAATCATTTGCTCATTTCTGAGTTTCTGGACTAGGGGGGGGGGGGGGGGGTTGCTTTTGAGAGCTCATCAAGAAATGTATTGTTAGTCCATTAAAAAAGCTATCATCTTATTTTCTTTATTTTGTCTCATTTCTATTTATTACCTTGATAAAGGGAATGGAACGACTTCCCTATGAGGAAAGGCTGAGAAGATTAGGGCTCTTCAGCTTGGAGAAAAGGCAGCTGAGGGGTGATATGAAGCAAGTCTACAAGATAATGAGCGGATTAGAGCAGACAGATGTGAAGCGTTTGTTTACACTTTCAAACAACAACAAAACGAAGCTAGAATATGGTAGATTTAAAACAAATAGGAGAAAGTTTTTCTTTACTCAGCGTATAGTTAGACTCTGGAACTCGTTGCTGGAGAATGTAGTGACAGCAGCTGGCCTTACGGAATTTAAAGGGGGTTTGGACAGATTCCTGAGGGAAAAGTCCTTTGAACATTATTAAATTTTTTTTTTTTGAGGGGGGGGGGGGGGGGGTGCCGGGTTCTTGAAGCCTGGATTGGCCGCTGTCGGAGACAGGATGCTGGGCTTGATGGACCCTTGCTCTTTTCCCAGTATGGCGGTGCTTATGTACTTATGGTCCGTGGGGCTAGAGGGATCCGCAATTTTGTTGCCTGTAGCTTTCCCTCATTCTCTGACACTACGAAGCGCCTTCGCTGCCATTCCGCTGTCTATGTTCCGCTCTGCCTTCTCAGGTAGCTTGTGGCAAGTGTCCTATGTGAGACGATATGATTTGCAGTAGGAGAGGCAATATTTAAAGAAGGCTTTGTGGCAGGGTGGCCGGAGAAGTGTTTCTCAGCGTCTTCTCACAGACATGGCATCACGTGACTTCACCATCCTTTCTGTGACGAAGTATATTCTCAGGTTACTCCCAAGTCCGTCCCCTTTCACCTTCATCCTATGCCACCTCATTCCAGACCTTCCTTTCAACTGAAAGAGACTCACCTCCTCTGCATTTGTCACAGAGCCATTTAAACATCTCTATCATATCTCCACTCTCCCGCCTATCTTCAAAAGTATACGTAAAGAGATCTTTAAATCTGTCCCTATATGCTTTGTGATGAAGACCACTGACCATTTATATCTTTTTGAAGGCGTGGTCGCACCCAAGTCCTGTTCCTCTTTCATGCACAAAAGTTCTTCACTGCTTACAAACAGTAACACAGTAAATTACAGCAGATAAAGACCTGCATGGTCCATCTAGTTTGCCCAATAAGGTGGCCAGAGCTGTGCCTGCCACTCTGTGCAGGCCTCAGCCACCCATACATAAACACTGGCTGTCTAATCTCCACCATGCCAACCATATAAGCTACAAAACATGATGGAGTTTTGGTTATAACCATATATAATCCCCAAGTATTGCTGACAGTATTCAACTTATCAGTCAAGATGTCTTCTCCGTACCCTGAGTTGCATAGCACCCTCACTCGCAGCACATGACAATAAAGTGATCTACAACCCTGGAGTTGCTGAAGCTTCCCCTGTCTTGTGCCATTTGCAGGACACAGATTGTAGAAGTCTGTCCAGCATCAGCTTTAATTCCCACTACTCGCCCATAATCTGTGCTATACACTCAGGATTTTGAAGCCCAAATGCATAACTTTGCATTTTTAGCATTAAATCCTAGCTTCCAAATTCTGGACCATTCTTCAAGTTTCCCTACATCCCTCCTCCTCTTATCCACACCATCAGTGGTGTCTAACCTATTACAGACTTTAGTATTATCTGCAAAGAGAGAAACCTTACCAGACAGCCCTTCAGCAATCACTTACAAAAACATTAAAAAGAACCGATCCCAGAATTGAACCTTGCATCACACCACTGGTAACACTCCTTTCCTCAGAGTGAGCTCCATTTTCCACTACCCTCTGTTATGTTCCAGTCAACCAGTTTCTAACCGTCACCTTCGAGCCTACAGACAGCACTCAGTTTTTTATTAGTTGTTTATGCAGAACCATGTCAAAGGCCTTGCTATTTTATTTAGTTCGACATTTACCCCACATTATCCTGAACATATTGAGTTCAATGTGGCTCACAATAAATAAAACAACAGGTAAGGATTACAATACCATAAACAAAATATCAAGCAGTGTAGCATAAATAAGAACTAAATAACAGACCATCAATGGTGAATTACAATCTAACATACTCCATCAAGAGGTAGAAACCTCTCAAAGAGGAAAGTTTTCAGTCTTTTGCGAAATACCAAGTAATCAGGCTGACTCTTGATTGCCATTGGCAGTGAGTTCCTCCATTTAGCACCTTGGTATCTAAAGTCTGCGGAGTGAACTGACTTATAGTGCACTCTCTTGCAATCTGGAAGATGAAGTCTAAGGTAGTCCCCTAGAACTAGAGGTTATATTGTGTAAGGGAATAGTTATTAAGGGCTGCATGTAATCCGGTGCCATGCCATATAATATTTGAAAGGCAACAACACATAATTTAAAATAATCCTGGCTTTGGCTTTAAAGGCAGGCAGTGGCTTTAAAGGGCAGCAGTGCAGCTTGCATAATAATGGAATGGCTTTATCAAAACATACCTATAGCTGCTTTATTTTAGGCCATTTGCAGCCGTTTTAGGACACCCTCCTTACACCCAGCATAGATGGAATTGAAGTAATCAAACTGAGTTAAAGCCAAGGATTGAACTAGCAGTCTAAAGATGTCAGGTGAGAAACATGATCTGATTCTTCTCAGCTTCCAAAGAGATCTGAAGGATTTTTCACTATTGAGGAAACCTGAAGCTCAAACATGAGGTGACTGTCAATTAATACAACTAGTACCCTAAGAGTAGTGTCTGGGGAGTAGGTCGTTTTGTCAATGGTAAAATTATTATTACAGTATGGTTGAATGGGTGGTTACTTCAAGAAATTAGTCTTCTCTCTATTTAACTTAAATTTAAATTCAGAAATCCAGGATTCCAATAAATCAAGGCCAAGCCTAATCTTAGGGACAATTTCTGGAAGACCAGTCTTGAAAGGGAGTTAGATTGTGACATCATCAGCATAAATGAAAGTGCAGAACCCTGCTGCCTCCAGTCTCTCATCTAATGGGAGCCATCATAACATTGAACAGGATTGGAGATAGTGGCAAGGTCTGTGGCATCCCGCAGTCAGCAGACCAGGATGGTGAGAGAGAACCTGACTCTGATATGATCTAAATTTTAGAAAGCTGTGGAACCATTGGTGAACCTTTCTACATAGTCCAAATTGATCCAAAAGCAACTCATGATCAATGAGGTCAAAGGCATTTGACTTATCGACTTTCATCACTAAAAACTTAAAGCTTAGACTGATTGCTTTCCTAAAATCAGATATAAAGGTGTTCAATCCTGTCTTGGTACGATAAGGCCTAAAGCCTGACTGGGATTTAAACAACAGGGAGAAATACACCACATCTAGTGCTATCCTTTGCTCCAACTCTCTGGTCGCCTAATCAAATTAATCAGATTTACGGACATAATATCCATATTGGGTCAGACCAATGGTCCATCTAGCCTAGTATCCTGCTTCAACAGTGGCCAATCCAGGTTACAAGTACCTGGCAGAAACCCAAATGTATAGCAGCATTTCATGCTACTAATTCTGGGGCAAGCAGTAGCTTCTCCCATGTCCATCTCAATAATAGACTATGGACTTTGCTCTAGAAACTCGTCCAAACTTTTTTAAAAACCCAGATCACTAACTGCTATTATCACATCCTCCGGCAACGAGTTTCAGAGCTTTACTATTCTTTGAGTAAAAAAATATTTCCTCCTATTTGTTTTTAAAGTATTTCCATATAATTTCATTGACTGTCCCTTGGTCTTTGTACTTTTTGATATGTCTGACAAGACCTGTCTCTAGTGAAGCCATACTGCCTCAAGTCTTGCAATCCATTGGATTACAGAAACTTCACTATTCTTCATTTAAAAGCATCTCCATTACTTTGCTTACCACAGAAGCCAGACTTACTGGCCTGTAGTTCCCAACCTCCTCCTTATATCCGCTTTTGTGGAGAGTAACAACATCTGCCCTTCTTTTGATTGCTTCCTAATTTTACTTTGGCTTCCCCTCTGCAGTCTTTGGTCTCTAATTATTTGCTCTCTCTGCCAGTTGGAGTATTTATTGTTAATATCCTGAAAACCTTACTGGATGGGTGTGCCCTGAAGACTGAGCTGAAAAGTACTGCTCTAGGTGATCATCTGGGTGAAACAAGCAACCAGCCATTAGAGGAGTAATTTTGAATTTGTTGAACAGCCAACATTCCCACAGTCTCAGCCAGAGACTGCTGTAGTTCACTGAAAATAATTTTAGGCCTCACAGTGACCTTCTTCAGCATTTTCCTTAGCTTATAGCTTTTGTCTTTGGAGGGACGGCCTGATTGAAGGACTGGCTTAATGCTGACCTGTGAATTGTCCACATACCGTCCACATTGCAGCACTATGGAGGCTGCTGCTTTTACTGGCTTTGTCTTCTGCACCAGACATTGCTCTTAGTTATCTCTGTGTCTTAAGTTGTGCTTAGTGACCACAGAGGCAGCTGGCTGCGTCTGCCGAAACATGGCCTGTGTCAGGTCCTTTTGCTTTGGTGCTTTAATAAATCTGCTTTGAACTACATCTCCGAGGTGGATTTGGTCATTGTGTCATTCTCTACTCCTGCTTTGGTTTCTGTGTTTGGATTTCCGTAGAGGGTATCTTCCTGCTTCTGCTGTGGACATGCAAAGGATATTCAAACATAATGAAATTTTCTCATAGCCTTCCTTCAATATGTCTTTAAATAATATATCCTGGCATTTTTTCAGCAACTCCAATCTTTACTTCAAATTATTTATAAAACAAAAATAGCTTGATTCTTCAGGAATATTCAAATCAGCTTAATGACTGTAATTAGACACAGGTGGTGACTATTTAACTTATAATGGGCATTGTTAAAGCAATTTCTGAAAAAAGCTTATCTGGAGTAGCAGCTTAATGGTTAGAGCACTGTCTTGAGAACCATG